>NC_056438.1:52579565-52879565 GCF_018296145.1 Oncorhynchus tshawytscha | reverse complement strand
AATCAGAGATCCATCCCAAACGGCACCCTGTTGTAGTGCACTACATTGGCAATAGGGTGCGATTTGGAACGCTACCAGAGTGTGGCATTAGTTATTTAGACTCTCTAGTCCTCTACTACTTTATATAACATCGGTCTGTCCATGTCCAGAATGTCCCCATCTACACATAGAGACAAGAGAAGAGCAAAGCAGCTTTTTCCTCCTTGTGGGAAATAAAGCCAAAGTCATCACTGAGTCAATGTGATGCCACTGGATTCCATGTGACCGTCTTTATGTGGAAAGTCTCAGTTATTTTGTTAAAGGGCATTGTTCTATATACCATCAGAAATATGCTGTTGTTTTTCAGACTTTTCCTGCTAGAGAATGTTGCACCGGGCACAGATTTTGAGGTCAGTATTAGTTTGGGGTTATACACCATTCATACACCATGAAACATGAGACAGGGTTCCATCTCACGTCGTTCTGTACATTGTGTGTGTTTAGGTGCCACGCTGGAAATGTTTCGAGACAATGCAAGCAGAGGGAGAACTGACAGGCAGTCCCACCAGTGTGCTGGTGTTTGACTGATGGCAGAGGACCAAGGCATTGAACGGTGGTGTGGCGCTCAGCCACATAAATAGGCCAGCGCAGTCAGCTGTGAACGAACAGCATCAACACAACGACAGACACTCGGGCCAATGCTTCGTTAACGCATGGACCCATATGTACTATGTGCATACTTGCATATGGCTGAGTGTGAGTCCCAAATAGCACCTTATTCTCTGTATTGTACACTACTTTTGACAAGAGCCGTTGGACCCCGGCCAAAAGTAGTGCACTAAATAGGGAACAGGGTGTCATATGGGATGCACTCTGGTGCTTTAGTCAACCACAACCGGCCAGATTAGCTATTTCGAGAGGCAATAACCTCACACTCACCGTGCTACTGTGATCCGCACTGGAGGCTGCTGAGGGGAGGACGGCTCATAATAATGGCTGGAATGGCGTGAAAGGAATTGCAACAAACATATGAAAACCATGTTTTTGATACCATTCCATTTACTCCATTCCAGCCATTATTATGAGCCCTCCTCCCCTCAGCAGCCTCCAGTGATGAACTGTGAGTGTGCTTTTCCAGCCTGCATGGGGATTCACTTACACCTTGACTGGAGATGCAGGGCAGGTTCAGCTGCTCTGAAACAAGGTAAGCGGGAGGTTGATGGTCCACTAACTGTGTCACGAGGCAGCTTTCTTTGCCTTGTGTTTTCAGACCTGTCTGAGCTCCCAGAAACCATTTTACTCCACCCAGTTGAGGTCACTTCCAAACAACAAAAAGTTTTCAGCTTTCCAGTCAGTTTGGTTGAGAAAGGTAGCAGGAACAACACCAGTTGAGCCTTCAGCCCTCCTGGACCCAGGTCCCACAGCTAGCTAGTTGGGACAGGCTCTGCCTATAATATATATGCACATTATGACAATGTTCCAAATGGCACCCTATTTCCTATATAGTGCACTACTTTTGACCAGAGCCCTGGTCAAATGTAGTGCACTAAATAGGACAGAGTGATAGGAAATAGGGTGCCATTTGGGACACAATCCTATGTCTGAAATTTTCATGAGTTTGGAAGGTCTGCTGCAGTGCTTGGCATGGCCTAGTGCCAAGTGTCAAATGGCACTACTTCCTATATAGTGCACTATTTTTGAACAGGGTACATAGGGCTATGGTAAAAAGTACTGCACTATATAGGGAATAGGGTGCCATTTGGGATACAACCTAGCTGTCAAGTGAAGAGGAAATACCACTCTAAGCTGGTAAAACAATGGTAGTTTTAATCTCTTAAAACCAGGACCTGGCATCACTAAACGCCCTTCACCGATCAACGAGATTGGTGACGTCTTGTTTATCAACTACCCCCCATTCTTCTTATCTCTTCGTCAATTGTCTTGTTGCATTTTCCTCAGCCTGCACTTTGAAGTGCCTGGCTGGGACTTTGAGATGTGAGACGTGATGTGCTGTGCGGTAATGGAGGTATGATCATGTGCGTCCCAAATGGTACCCTATTCCATTTCTAGTGCACTACTTTTGACCAGAGCCCTATGGGTCATAGTGCACTTAATAGGGAGTCATTTGGGACGCAGACATAGAGAAGCTGATGATCAGCCCCCAGAGCCACAGAGCCGTAGCTGAAGAGGGAAACACTGAAACGTGACCTATAGCCGCTGTTCACACTCTGCCTGATCCATAATAACACATGGCCCTGTAAAGTCATCAATATTTAAACAGGAAGGGGGATGGAAAGAAAGTTTTATCTCCAGCTTTAACATTGATACCAATCTGAACAGACATAACTGGGAAGTAAATAAATCCCAAAAGAGCCAGAGTACAGAAGCATGTTGAATATTTTTTCCTGGCTTTTTAAAGAAATGTATTTCTGGGTCTTGGAAGGCGTGGGAGGGATAATAGGGAGAGCAGGCCACAGAGTGATCAGAGACCTGTGAAGCATATTTGTTAGAAACGTGGGAACTGGAGAGAATGTGCATCTCCTTCTCTGCTCATCACAGCATAGTCGACAGGGGTGCCAACATTCTTCGGCAGCCATTTTAGTGCTGAGAGAGTAACAGTCTAGCCTAACCTTCCCTGCAGGCCAAGGGAATGCTATACATTGAGCTGTATCTCATTTCTGTCACTGTGGAAAACATAAGTATTGGAGCCCGAGTTATAATGACATAAAAGTCTAGCGTGACACCCATAGCAACAGGGTTAAACAACAGTAGAACTATATTCCGTTGCCCTGATCATCAAGCTACCCGTCCGTCTGCTCAACGACAGAACGAATAATGAAAGGATCTCTAGTTAATTCAGAGTCCAACTTTTCTACCCGTCTGTCTGTCGACTGGGGACAGAGAAGAGTGAGAGAAAGGGACCTCTAGGGATTCACAGAGCTGGAAAAGATTGAGCAGCTTGACTGATGAAATAAACACACATGGACTCACCCTCTGGAGTGGAGACGCTGTTGTGGCACGGGCCAGGCCAGGCAGGGTGGAGCTGGATGATTTCTGGGGCTATATCCCAAATGGTATCCTATTCCCTATATAGTGCCCTACTTTTGACCGGAGCCTCCCTACTTTTGACCGGAGCCTCTGGTCAAAAGTAGTTCACTATATATGGAATAGGGTGCCATTTGGGACACAGCCTGGAACTGTGGATTCCTGGGGCTTGATGCCGTCCACTGCTCTGGAATACCAGAGGCTTCCTTCCTGGGCTCCAGTGACTGACGGACGGACTTACTGACTCGACCACAACTGGTGCCGACCGAGCCCAACCGCCACCGCTCTCTCTCTCTCTCCAACTCCCCTGATTGAGTTACTAGTATGGCATCTGGGGGTGCATGGGTCCAACACCACCCTCTGTCATTGGAGGGACAGACCGGGTGTGAATGCTTTAAGGATGGAGGGGGTGTGCGAATAGATTGAGGTATTTCCTACTGCTATGATAATAATAAAGTGCCCTGAGCAGAACAACAATCAAACATTTGTGCATAAAAGATGACCCATGTATGTTAATAAAATGACTGAGAGCAGTCACTGAAAACATTCCACAATGTCAATGACCCTAAACATTCCCAAGCGTTAAGTAAGTCAATCTAAACGTTTTGTGCACCACACCTGGTAACTTCACACCAGACTTTATTTACCTCCTTTACCTCCAGAAACACAAATTGCTTCTCATTCTCTAAAAAAGTCCCTTCCCAGCAAAGGGACAGACCTCATCGCCTCACCTCTCATTTACATATAGATGAGTCCATTAGTAGGGTTCTCTCAGAAGAGTCCCGGAAACCTTCCAATCGGTTTCACTTTAAATAAATATGGCTGGCACAAATTTAGCCAAGGTAAATCAAATAAGCAGGGGGACAGGAAGAGGTTGTGGACGTGGGGTAAGACATACGATATCTATGTTGGCGATGCCGGCCAGCCAGGCAGACAGACGGGTTAGTTAAGCGGTGAGGGCATGGGGCTGAAAGGTGAGCAACGCTCATAGGACCAGTGCTAATGAACACTGAGGCAGGGGTGATTGAAACTCTGGTCTGAAGGCAGGGGTGATTGAAGCTCTGGTCTGAAGGCAGGGGTGACTGAAGCTCTGGTCTGAAGGCAGGGGTGACTGAAGCTCTGGTCTGAAGGCAGGGGTGACTGAAGCTCTGGTCTGAAGGCAGGGGTGACTGAAGCTCTGGTCTGAAGGCAGGGGTGACTGAAGCTCTGGTATGACGGCAGGGGTGACTGAAGCTCTGGTATGAAGGCAGGGGTGACTGAAGCTCTGGTATGACGGCAGGGGTGACTGAAGCTCTGGTATGAAGGCAGGGGTGACTGAAGCTCTGGTCTGAAGGCAGGGGTGATTGAAGCTCTGGTCTGAAGGCAGGGGTGACTGAAGCTCTGGTCTGAAGGCAGGGGTGACTGAAGCTCTGGTCTGAAGGCAGGGGTGACTGAAGCTCTGGTCTGAAGGCAGGGGTGACTGAAGCTCTGGTCTGAAGGCAGGGGTGACTGAAGCTCTGGTCTGAAGGCAGGGGTGACTGAAGCTCTGGTCTGAAGGCAGGGGTGACTGAAGCTCTGGTATGACGGCAGGGGTGACTGAAGCTCTGGTATGAAGGCAGGGGTGACTGAAGCTCTGGTATGACGGCAGGGGTGACTGAAGCTCTGGTATGACGGCAGGGGTGACTGAAGCTCTGGTATGAAGGCAGGGGTGACTGAAGCTCTGGTCTGAAGGCAGGGGTGATTGAAGCTCTGGTCTGAAGGCAGGGGTGACTGAAGCTCTGGTCTGAAGGCAGGGGTGACTGAAGCTCTGGTCTGAAGGCAGGGGTGACTGAAGCTCTGGTATGACGGCAGGGGTGACTGAAGCTCTGGTATGAAGGCAGGGGTGACTGAAGCTCTGGTCTGAAGGCAGGGGTGATTGAAGCTCTGGTCTGAAGGCAGGGGTGATTGAAGCTCTGGTCTGAAGGCAGGGGTGACTGAAGCTCTGGTCTGAAGGCAGGGGTGACTGAAGCTCTGGTCTGAAGGCAGGGGTGACTGAAGCTCTGGTCTGAAGGCAGGGGTGATTGAAGCTCTGGTCTGAAGGCAGGGGTGATTGAAGCTCTGGTCTGAAGACAGGGTATCAGGAAGGGCTGTAGCTGCCATGTTCAGATATGCGATCCTCCAACGCTGTGGCTCGGGTGAGGTCAGCTGCTCCTTCCAAACGTGGCAGCGCTAATCCCACCCTGATGACCCCACGCCACAGCACCCCTCCTCCCTCTACTCTGACCAACAGACGCACACACCAGCCTCACGTTACAGTACACACACACTCCTCCGAGGTGGGCAAAAGGAGAATACCAAATGAAGATGAACAAAAGAGAGAGAAAAGTTATATTGTCCGAGGCTGATTCTCAAAACGGCAACCTTTTCCCTACATAGGGTGCCATTTGAGATGTGGCCCGTGGGTGGGAGTTGATGAAGCCATCAGAACGGACGTTGACGCATGAGATGTGTGTTAGAAGGCAGACTAGAGATATTGATGTAAATGCCAAATGAATAATGAGGAATGAGGGAATGTTTTAGCCAACAGAAAGCAAAAGGTCAGTCCATTGATAATGTTTCACAGGTATGTCAGTTGGGATATGCACAGGAGGAAGAAAACCCAACACACAGTGTGCATGGTTAGACATGACTGTGGCTGTATGGAAGCCTCTAGTTGTCTGTGACCTGGCAAAGACAGAGTTTACAAGTTTGTGGTGAGGAAATGCAAAAGATACTTGCTCTATAAATGGGATACTGTGGATCATTCACACCTTTGTAACATGATAAACCGATGTTCGTTTCTACCATAGATCCTGTCATCAATACCAAATCGGCTTCATGAATCTGATTGAAGTGAGTTAGTCGCACCTACAGATAGCGAGCGAGACTGATCGTTTATCACTTGGCCTGGGTAATCACTAAGTGTGGCACAAATCATACCGCAGAAAAACTCTGCAATATATTTTCCGCACTGAAACAATCGCCTCTGACGGCTGGGCACTAAATCAGGAGAGGCCAATATCAGTTATGGCTCAGAGTCTGACAAAGGAGGCCCTGCCTGCTATACCACCGGGTCTGAAACAAAGAATCGATTAGGACTGGACAAAGTCCCAAATGGCATCCCATTCCCTA
This sequence comes from Oncorhynchus tshawytscha, assembly GCF_018296145.1. Classification (NCBI taxonomy): domain Eukaryota; kingdom Metazoa; phylum Chordata; class Actinopteri; order Salmoniformes; family Salmonidae; genus Oncorhynchus; species Oncorhynchus tshawytscha. The sequence goes on along the minus strand of NC_056438.1, from coordinate 52,873,412 downwards.
TTAATTAAAGTGTACTACTTTTGACCGGGGTTTAGTGCAGTAGTGCACTATTCTAGGGAACAGGGTGTTATTTGGGATGGAGACCCAGGTCTGGCCTGGCAACCCTTTACACAATGCTCTCTAGCTCCAGTCCTGCTACATTAAGGGGCCCACTGGCACACAACAACCAGAGGAGTTTCAGAAGCCCAAGATAAAGTGGGCTGGTGATTTAAACAGCAGTGGGGAAATCGACAGAGTGTCTTTAAGTTCGGGAGTAAGGGACAAGGCGGCAATGGAGTGGGCCCTGGGCCCATTGTCAGCATCCCAAATGGCACCCTATTCCCTATATAGTGCACTGCTTTTGACCAGGGCCCATACGACTAGTAATGTAAAAGGGTGCCATTTGGGGCACATTCTTTATGTGGGTCAGACCACTGGCCGCTGGACAGTTTCAGACATCCTATTGAAGTCATGCTGCTTTTTACCGACAAGTCCAAGCAGGCACTTACCATCCCTGAGAATCTGCTCTTCCACTGACTAACTATACGGGCTTCCGCAACAAGGAATAGGAACGAAGGAGTTTCATTTCTCCAAATTTCAAACAGGCATTCAAGGTTTCCAAGACTTCTCTGATGAGAAGAGGCTACCCATCCTGTCGGGAGGACACAGGGAGCTGTGGGTTGGCAGCACACTATATTGCTGCCTGCCGTAAAATGTGAGTGAGTGAGAGACAGAGAGAGAGAGAGAGACAGGCCCTAGGACAGATGAGGAGCACATTTTCAGATGACTCCTCGGGCCAGCAGGCAGAAAGGGAGGCAGGCTGCTTCAGCTTGAGCAACAAATACAGGCAGAAAACCAGCCCCCAGAGAACCCACTCACAGCCAAAGCGCCTGGGTTCTCTCTCTCTCTCTCTCCCTCTTGCTTTCCTCCCCCCATCCCCCATCTCCTTCAAAATCAAGTGTTATTCGTCACACGCGTCGTAAAACAACAGGTGTAGAGTAACAGTGAAATGCTTACTTACGGGCCCTTCCCAACAACGCAGAGAGAAAGAAAATGGAAAAATAATATAAAAGTAATAACATGTAATAAATACACAATGAGAAATGATAACTTGGCTCTATACATGGGGTACCAGTACCGAGTCGATGTGCAGGGGTACGAGGTAATTGAGGTAGATACAGTTGAAGTCAGAAGTTTACATACACCTTAGCCAAATACATTTAAACTCAGTTTTCCCACAATTCCTGACATTTAATCCAAGTAAAAAATTCCCTGTTTTAGGTCAGTTAGGATCACCACTTTATTTTAAGAATGTGAAATGTCAGAATAAAAGTATAGAGAATGATTTATTTCAGCTTTTATTTATTTATTTATTTCATCAAATCAAATCAAATGTACTTATATAGCCCTTCTTACATCAGCTGATATCTCAAAGTGCTGTAGAGAAACCCAGCCTAAAACCCCAAACAGCAAGCAATGCAGGTGTAGAAGCACAATTTGTTTCATCACATTCTCAGTGGGTCAGAAGTTTACATACACTCAATTAGTATTTGGTAGCATTGCCTTTAAATTGTTTAACTTGGGTCAAATGTTTTGGGTAGCCTTCCACAAGCTTCCCACAATAAGTTGGATGAATTTTGGCCCATTCCTCCTGACAGAGCTGGTGTAGCTGAGTCAGGATTGTAGGCCTCCTTGCTCGCACACACCTTTTCAGTTCTGCCCACAAATGTTCTATAGGATTGAGGTCAGCGCTTGTGATGGCCACTCCAATACCTTGACTTTGTTGTCCTTAAGCCATTTTGCCACAACTTTGGAAGTATGCTTGGGGTAAATGTCCATTTGGAAGACACATTTGCGACCAAGCTTTAACTTCCTGACTGATGTCGTGAGATGTTGCTTCAATATATCCACATCATTTTCCATCTTCATGATACCATCTATTTTGTGAAGTGCACCAGTCCCTCCCGCAGCAAAGCACCCCCACAACATGATGCTGCCAACCCCGTGCTTCACGGTTGGGATGGTGTTCTTCGGCTTGCAAGCCTCCCCCTTTTTCCTCCTAAGATAACAATGGTCATTATGGCCAAACAGTTCTATTTTTGTTTCATCAGACCAGAGGATATTTCCACAAAAAGTACGATCTTTGTCCCCTTGTGCAGTTGCAAACCTTAGTCTGTTTTTTTTATGGCGGTTTTGGAGCAGTGGCTTCTTCCTTGCTGAGCGACCTTTCAGGTTATGTCAATATAGGACTCGTTTTACTGTGGATATAGATACTTTTGTACCTGTTTACTCCAGCAACTTCACAAGGTCCTTTGCTGTTGTTCTGGGATTGATTTACACTTTTTGCACCAAAGTACATTCATCTCTAGGAGACAGAACGCGTCTCCTTCCTGAGCGGTATGACGGCTGCGTGGTCCCATGGTGCTTATACTTGCGTACTATTGTTTGTACAGATTAATGTGAAAAATGACTTGTGTCATGCACAAAGTAGATGTCCTAACCGACTTTCAAAAACTATAGTTTGTTAACAAGGAATTATTGGAGTGGTTGAAAAATAAGTGTACGTAAACTTCTGATTTCAACTGTATGTACATATAGTTAACTTGGAATAAAGTGACTAGTCAACAGGGTAGATAAACCGTAGAAGCAGCACCACCTGGTATAGAGGTCCTGCCCAAGTGATGTACTGGGCTGTACGCACTGCCCTCTGTAGCGCCTTGCAGTCGGATGCCAAGCAGGTGTCATACCATGCGGTGAGGCAGCCAGTCTAGATGCTCTCAATGGTGCAGCTGTATAACTATTTAAGGATCTGAGGACCCGTGCCAAATCTTTTCAACCTCCTGAGGGGAGGGGGAGGGGCATTGTCCCGCCTGCTTCACAACTGTGTCCCTTTCCTTCCCTCCCAACGGTTTTAATAGAAATGTCCCATTCTGTGGGTGCAGGCATCCTACGCACCCCTGGCCAGATCCCTTTTCAGTTTGTCATTTTAATTTGATGTGCGATGTTGGAAGGGGAGCGGGGGATGCGGGCATCACAGGGGTGTTACAGGTTTCCTTGTCCACGTGTGTAAAATGCCTGGGAGTGTCTTGCTCTCCCTCTGGAGTGGGGGACAGAGAAACAGAGCGCTGTGCCAGGACTCTAGGAAGGTTTCCGTGGCGATTGTGGGTCTGCTGCATGGATCCATCTGCCGGGGGCGCCCAGGGCTTGTCCCTTGGGGCTCTGCAGTGTGGATGTGTTTTTCCAGCTCCCATCCACACACTCTACCGACCAAACCACCCTCCCCACCAGAGGAGCATAGGCACAACGCTACCTGGAGAAGGATAGAGATGGGAAGGGAGATGCAGCAGAGAAAGACCCGAGAGTCAAAGAGAGAGAGAGCGAGAAACAGTCTAACAAAGAGAAATGCAGATGACACAAACATGGCAGACTTAGTGAATCTACAACAAACGTTAGGTTTTAGTCAGCTGGTCAACACACCAGTTCTGAGCATTGTGGCTGCAAGAACCTTTGAAAAAATCAAATCAACTAAAATGCTCACAGTGACACACCAATGCAGAGCTCTGAGCCTCACAGCCTTTCTAACTGCAGACAAGTCCTCCTACAGAGTATTGATTGATGAAAGGAAAAGCATATCTAGCAGGCACAGCCTGCATGATGTTTGTTAAAGAGTTCTTCAGCCCAGTCATACTGTTCCCTAGGACCATAGAAAGAGACGCAGGTCAACACAGACACTCTGCTACCACCTTCCTTCAAAACTATTAGCAGCAGGGGGCGGTCCTAACGAAGTTACGTTACTGATTACAAATTTGGACAGGTAGCTAGTTACGGATTACATTTACAAAGTAACTTACCCAACCCTGCCTTCTTATTGGTCTGCCTGCGCTATGTCCACCTGGCTCACAAGGGCTCCGTGTCAGGTTCAGAAACAAACAGCCTCATCAATTCCATTGAACAACGGTGATGTTTTGGGTGCATTCACCAGCCAAATGACTTCCAACCCTCCGTCAGGAGTCAGACACATACTGACAACCGACAACAAAAACAAATCACACACAGCCACAGCAAAACTCCACCGTCAACATTATCTCTGTCATAGTAAACATAGGGCTCTGGTCAAAAAGTAGTGCACTATATAGGGAATAGAGCGCCATTTGGGACGCATGCATAATGTGACTGGATGGCACCCCCCCCCCCCAGGGATCATTCCTGTTGCCTCTGGGATATGGGTGGAGAGAAAACAACAATAGTCATTAGTCTGAATTAACCGACAGAGGCTTTCATCAAAGCATATGAAGGAGATACATGTAACCATAATAAAGGAAATACCAACATAAAGTGTCTTAATAGGGGGTTGGGCACCACGACCCAGAACAGCTTCAATGCACCTTGGCATAGATTCTACTAGTTTCTGGAACTCTATTGGAGGGATGCGACTCCATTCTTCCATGAGAAAATCCATCATTTGGTGTTTTGTTGATGGTGGTGGAAAACGCTGTGTCTCAGGCAGCGCTCCAGAATCTCCTATAAGCGTTCAATTGGGTTGAGATCTGGTGACAGATGGCCATGGCATATGATTTACATAGTTTTCATGCTCATCAAACCATTCAGAGACCACTCGTGCCCTGTGGACGGGGGCATTGTCATCCTATGGGGTCATAGCCATGGTAGCCAAAATAATGGCCTGACCAGCATTTTTATTCATGACCCTAAGCATGATGGGAAGTTATTTGCTTAATTAACTCAGGAACCACACCTGTGTGGATGCACCTGTTTTTAAATATACTTTACGTCCCCCATTTACTCAAGTGTTTCCATTACTTTGAAAGTTACCTATAAAGACTAGTGCGCTAACATGTAATTTACATCTCAACATGCTAATGAAGTGGACTTACATACAGTGTCAGCTTGTGTTTGTGCCTCTGCCCCCCCAACACCTACTACAGTAGTACATACACCTTAGCTAGAACTCATCGATTGGTTCCAGTTTCACCAAGGCTGCATCCCAAATGGCACCCCTCCCCCTGGTCAAAAGTAGTACACTACACATGGAATAGAGTACCATTTCGGGTGCAAGCCCAAAATAAGCACATTGTTAAAAAAATATATATATATACAATAAAATGTTGCATCGTCACAAACACCAGATGGGTGCAGTGAACTGTGGTGCTTTACAGGGTCAGCCATAGAAGAGTGGCGGCCCAGGAGCAAATTATGGTTATCAAATCAAATCAAATTTTATTTGTCACATACACATGGTTAGCAGATGTTAATGCGAGTGTAGCGAAATGCTTGTGCTTCTAGTTCCGACAATGCAGTAATAACGAGCAAGTAATCTAACTAACAATTCCAAAAAAACTACTGTCATACACAGTGTAAGGGGATAAAGAATATGTACATAAGGATATATGAATGAGTGATGGTACAGAGCAGCATAGGCAAGATACAGTAGATGATATCGAGTACAGTATATACATATGAGATAAGTATGTAAACCAAGTGGCATAGTTAAAGTGGCTAGTGATACATGTATTACATAAGGATGCAGTCGATGATATAGAGTACAGTATCAACGTATGCATATGAGATGAACAATGTAGGGTAAGTAACATTATATAAGGTAGCATTGTTTAAAGTGGCTAGTGATATATTTACATCATTTCCCATCGATTCCCATGATTAAAGTGGCTGGAGTAGAGTCAGTGTCATTGACAGTGTGTTGGCAGTAGCCACTCAATGTTAGTGGTGGCTGTTTAACAGTCTGATGGCCTTGAGATAGAAGCTGTTTTTCAGTCTCTCGGTCCCAGCTTTGATGCACCTGTACTGACCTCGCCTTCTGGATGGCAGCGGGGTGAACCCCTCCCCCTGGTCAAAAGTAGTACACTACACATGGAATAGAGTACCACATTCTCTGCCTTGCTCAAGGGCACAGACCGTTTTTTCACCTTATCGGCTCAGGTAATCGAACCAGCGGGCTTTTGGTTACTGACCAACGCTCTAACCGGTAGGCTACCTGCCACCCTATAAAGCAAACTCTGCATTATCTCACAGAGACACTCACTGTTACACTAGTCCGGTACAGCTTCTATATTAAATAGACTAATGAAGAAATATCAATTAAGGGAGGGAGTGATGGAAAAATAGCTACAGTGAACAAAAATATATAAATGCAACATGTAAAGTGTTGGCCCCATGTTTCATGAGCTGAAATAAAAGATCCCAGAAATGTTCCATATTCACAAAAAGCTTATTTCTCTCAAATTCTGTTCACAAATTTGTTTACATCCCTGTTCGTGAGCATTTCTCATTTGCCAAGATAATCCATCCACCTGACAGGTGTGGCATATCAAGAAGCTGATTAAACAGCATGATCATTACACAGGTGAAACTTGTGCTGGGGACAATAAAAGGTCACTCTAGAATGTGCAGTTTTGTCCCACAACACAATGCCACATATGTCTCAAGTTGAGGGAGCGTGCAATGGGCACGCTAACTGCAGGAATGTCAAACAGAGCTGTTGCCAGAAAATGTCATGTAAATTTCTCTACCATAAGCCACCTCCAAAGTCATTTTTAGAGAATTTGTCAGTGCGTCCAACCAGCCTCACAACAGCAGACCAGGTGTATGGGGTCGTGTGGGCGAGCGGTTTGCTTATATCAATGTTGTGAACAGAATGCCCCATGGTGGGGTTATGGGATGGGCATGCGTAAGCTACCGACAACAAACAATTACATTTTATCGATGCTACTAAATCAAAGCGTTTTATCTATGCCAATTTGAATGCACAGAGATACCGTGATGAGATCCTGAAGCCCATTGTTGTGCCATTCATCTGCCAAATCCATAGATATATTTCAATTGACTTTATACAAACTGTAACAGACAAATGTTTGTAATTTGCGTTTATATTTTTGTTCAGTATATACTGTATATAGATGCAATAGAGAAAGCGGTCATTAACTGCAACAGTTGCATCCAAAATGGCACCCTATCCCTTACATAGTGACCTACTTTAGGGCTCTGGTCAAAAGTAGTACACTATATAAGGGATAGGGAGACATAATCAGGGGATTAAAAGGAGGGTAATTTCTGAAGTTACTAGGGGGGAACTTTCCCTGACCCTGCTAGGAACAACCAACAAAGGAAGGACACCGGGTTAGCTGTTAGCACACTGCTCCTGTATGTGTCCCTCTGCTTTCATGACTATTATGGAACACAGGAACATGCATCTGCTGGCCAGTCGGCATTGGGTTTGAATCTGAACCAGTCGGTCAGCTAGACGGTGCTTCTGTTTGTGTAGGCCTCTTCATTCATGATGAGGCTATGTACCCGGAGAGATTCAATTACATAAAAGTCGACAGACAGACAGACAGACAGGCAGGCAGGCAGGCAGGCAGGCAGGCGTGGGGCTGGGGTGTCCTGGGGGTGCAGGTGGATCCTGCTGTCTGTCTGTCTGGAGAAAAACAGGATGCTCAGACAAAACACAGAGGTGCTGAGGAGGCTGCTTCAAGAAGACCCAGTCAGGACACAGACATCCTGCCAGAGATGATACCACTGTACTTAACACACACAGTCGACTGACCACACACTAACGCGCACACACATACAAACCCCCACTCGGAGCAGGGCCTTAAAGCTGCCCTCTCTTGCTTTGTGGCAGAGTAAAGGCTGGAAGAACCGCCAAATACTGTCGGCTGTGGGTGGACTTAACCATAGTACAAGTCCCATAGTCAGACAGCACTCAGCCAGAGGGCATTACGAAGCACGACAATAACATCTTATTTTGGTTCACTGTGAAAGAAATGATATAACAAAGGTATTGGATTGGATGATAATTGACTTCTTTTAGCTATGGTTTGGGTATTCACATTCTCTGCTGAGAATGTCTGTCTCGTTGGCGCTGCATCCCTTCTTTGGGCAGCAGTCCAAATACCAAAGGCAGCATGGGTTAGAAACTAATAAAGAACTCAACTACTGTAAGTTATGTTGAAACAGTCAGTAGTAGAACTCTATGAACCAACTGGGTTTATTTTCACATACAGCTCTCAGCATGACCTGGGGAGTAGAGACGCTTCCCAATTGGCACCCTATTCCTTGTATAGTGCACTACTTTTGACCAGAGCCCCTTGTCAAAAGTAGTGCACTACACACGAATAGGGTGCCACTTGGGACTCAGCCCTAGGTTTAAAAGCACACAGCTGTGCCACATGTTTCCAAGTGGGACGCCTATCCGAACCCACCTATGTAAAATAGAGCCATTAACGCAGGCTGAACTGCAGGGGCGCAACATCTCCTAACCCTCCTGTTAACGTCAGCTCAGCCACATAGCCGAACTATTGTGATCCCACGCCACTGCAAACTGTCCCTATCACTCCTACAGCTCAGAGAAAAACATCAGAGGTAGTTTAGGATATGTATTTTGTTCGCTAGATGACATGTAGTAAGACTAGAACCAGTAGTATAGATTGCAGATCCTTAAAGGACCTCGGGTAACAGCAGCTGGGGGGCAAAATACCGGCAAAATACAGTACAGCTAAACACTGTTTGAGCTCTGTCAGCATTCCATTCGCAGTGCCTAAACGTTCCTCCTCCTTACCGTAAAACACAAACCCACACTTGCTACGTACCAAATAGCTTCCAATTCCCTACATAGTGCACTACTTTTGACCACGGTCAAAGGGGCTCTGGTCAAAAATAATGCACTATGTAGGGAATAGGGTGTCTTTTGGGACAAAGGCCACATCTGCACTGACTCAAATTTCCCCCTGAGCCATGGTAACAGAGAGATACAGTATCATAATACATGCAGAGAGAACCAGCTCGGACCTCTTTGATTTGGACACCTTTATATTAACTTGAGCTCAGTATAAGCAGGCAGTGTCGGATGCGTCCCAACTGGCAACCTATTGAATTGTGGTCAAAAGTAGTGCACTGTAAAGGGCGTAGGGTGCCATTTGAGACGCAGATCAGAGCTTTGCTGTCAGTGCAGGGACTTTATCCATTCACTGTGACCTCCACACTCCACAGTCACTGAGGCTGCTATCTCCATACTGCTCTGAGTCCTGGGAAGCAGAATAGAGTGCTGGCCACACTTCAAAATGTCAGCATAACTGATAGTGAAACACCAGAGGCTTGCCGGCTCATGTGGAAACACTGGAGATATTCAACACTGTGAACAATGTTACTTAGTGTTATAGCACTGTAAAAATACTGGGAATCAGTCAACACACAAACTTTGGTCTTCTATATGTTAGGGCTAGGCCTGTGTGTGGGTGTCAGGACGAGGTGGGTGGATGTGCCTGCCCTGTCAGTGTTTCTCCTGTCTGTTATCTCTGGTGGCTCGGCCACGCCACGCCACGCACTGCAGCACCTCCTAATCTCATCTGGTGTGGCCACCCACCCCCAGTGCCCGCTCCTGGAAAAGGGGAAGGGGTCATGTTGTGGAACGTGGGGCGTCAGTTCCACCCGAACAGGCATCCGTGGCGGCCGCCGGGCAATAAACCCTAAACCCGTCACCCTAGAGCCGTGCAGGACCTCAGCAAACTGTTGGAAGCCAAGGCCAGCAACTGCAGATTTAGATATGCCTCTGGTAAATAAACAGGGCTGTGGCCTGCATACTAATAACTGTCTAATAGTAATCATCCAGGTGACACCAATGAGGCGGGTTGACCTTGGTGGCTGGCAGTAGCAGGGCCGCTGGTGTAATTGATTTGATGATCTCCTCACCACCGTACCTCCAGGCCCATAAGGTACCAGTGATTCAGCAGCTCCCTGCCCTCCAGACCGAGGAGTCCCCCCTCTCTCCCTCTCTCTCTCTCTCTATCTCTCCCAAACTCTGCAGAAGGGTAAGTGAGGACAGAGACTGTTTTCTGACTGTCTTCTAGCATTTTCTATTACACTACGTATCTTAAGACCCATTCACCAGTTTCACTATGGGGAGGTTGCTGGAGCAGCGTTTCCACGGTAATATCATTATGGCGCTCCCTGTCTAACAGTGTAATGAGCCCAAATGAGAGGGCATGTAATGACAGTTGACAGGAGTAACTTATCAATGTGGAGGCAGTTGAGGCCATAGGACCTTGTCTGAGGACACTGAAGGATGTAGTTAACCGTAGACACACCATTGAGTTGGGTAAAGCCTCTGAACGAACAGAGAACAGTGTCAACAAGTGAGCTATAAAAGGTTTCAGCTCTCCTCGAACCTAAACAGTGTAGTGGTGTAGTGTAGTAGTCTGTTACAGAGTCTTCGTTAAGTTGTGTGCCTCAGGAAAGGGATGGTCTGAGGTAAGATAGTAACGTCCGACAGGAAAATGCTGTTGGAACTGCTGACTCTCAGCACATTCACCCTGAGTGAAATGTTTTGACAACTAACAACACAAACTGGTTTAAACCATAGACGCATGTATAAACCGCTCCAGTGAATGGAGGGTGGCTGGATAAGGAAGGGTAACATTACCTCAGCATATAGCCGTGTCAAGCAGGTGGTCCGCAAGTGGTGAATGTGATGAGAGACTGGGGTTCTGTCCCAAATGGTAACTTGTTTTCTATGCAGGGCTCTGGTCAAAAGTAGTGCACTATATAGGGAATAGGGTGCCGTTTTGGGATACAGACTGGAGGCGACTGGAGGCATGCCAGTCAACCTAGCGCTCCATGCTTTTAACAGGGCTTTAACCACGCGGACAGACCCAGGCTGAGTCCTAAATGGCACCTTATTCCCTGAATAGTACATCACTTTTGACCAGGGCACCTAGGCACTATACAGGGAATAGGGTACCATTTGAGATGCAGACCCAGACCTGTGCGCCAAAGTTTACATGCTGCATTTCTACAACAGACTACCCTCTCCATAGCAACGCAGCCTTGTCCTTACATACTCCACTGCCTATCTAAGCAACAGTGTACAGCTTCTTTCTACCTCAACAGGAAGGGTTATGGCCCAGAAGCATAGACACCAGTAACCCTAGAATAATATGTGGAACTAAACGTAGATGAGAAAGTATGTTCACTTTCAACACTGTCTTAGATGACAATTAGTGAATAAATCCTGATCAGTGATAACCTAAAAGTCCTGTAAGGAGGATGGTGTCCCATTTAGTGAGGAGGATACCGTTCAACTTGAAGCTCTATAACTTCCCATCTGATTTTCATGGCTACCTTCCTTCATTGTGTCCATATAACTATGATTTATTTTGAGAGGATTGTCCATGATATTGACAGGCTCAATGTCTGCTCTAATAGATTTATAACTTTAAAGTGATATAGCTGGCGTTGCCTTTTCTTCTCAGCTGATAAAGGTTGTTGGAGTCTGATAAGGTCTTCACTGCCTTCTATGATAAATCGTTGAGAGCAGCAAAACTGGGGAGCCAACTGCGGCACTAATAATCCTAGTTATTCTGGGTCACAGACTGACTACATTTCATACATTAAACCAAACATATTCTCTAGTGCAGTGACTGATAGGGGATTTGAATAAAGAGGACATTAGCCTAAATACTGAATTTGTTTTCCAATGGACGTGACCCCAGTAGATGAGATCTCTATGTAAAAGGACTATCACCAATTCCACAGGCTGAGTGACCATGGGTTTATGGATATCCCATAGACCAGATACACACTGAGTGTACCAAACATTAGAAACACCTTCCTAATATTGAGTTGCACCCCCCACTTTTCCCCTCAGAACAGCCTCAATTCATCAGAGTATTGACTTTACAAGGTTTCAAAAGTGTTCCACAGGGATGCTGGCCCATGTTGACTCCAATACTTCCCACTGTTGTGTCAAGTTGGCTGGATGTCCTTTGGGTGGTGGACCATTCTTGATACACACAAAACTGTTCAGTGTGAAAAACCCAGCAGCGTTGCAGTTCTTGACACACTCAAAACCCTCTTAGGCTTCACTCCCCCCTATCTGAGACACCTCATCCTCCACATACAACACCCGTTCTGCCAGTCACATTCTGTTAAAGGTCCCCAAAGCACACACATCCCTGGGTCGCTCGTCTTTTCAGTTTGCTGCAGCTAGCGACTGGAACGAGCTGCAACAAACACTCAAACTGGACAGTTATCTCAAACTCTTCATTCAAAGACTCAATCATGGACACTCTTACTGACAGTTGTGGCTGATCGCGTGATGTATTGTTGTCTCTACCTTCTTGCCTTTGTGCTGTTGACTGTGCCCAATAATGTTTGTACCATGTTGTGCTGCTGCCATGTTGTGTTGCTACCATGCTGTGTTGTCATGTGTTGCTGCCATGCTATGTTGTTGTCTTAGGTCTCTCTTTACGTAGTGGTGTCTCTCTTGTCGTGATGTTTGGTCCTATATTATTATTTTGAATCCCAGTCCCCGTCCCCGCAGGAGGCATTTTGCATTCTGGTAGGCCGTCATAAGAATTTGTTCTCAACTGACTTGCCTAGTTAAATAAAGGCTAAATACAAATACAAAATAAAATACCATACTCCATTCAAAGGCACTTAAATATTTTGTCTTGCCCATTCACCCTCTGAATAACATACATGCACAATCCATGTCTCAATTGTCTCAAGGCTAAAACATCCTTCTTTAACCTGTCTCCTCCCTTTCATCCACATTGATTGAAGTGGGTTTAATAAGTGACATCATTAAGGAATCATAACTTTCACCTGGATTCACCTGGTCAGTCTCATGGAAAGAGCCGGTGTTCCTAATGTTTTGTATACTCACTGTAGAAGAATGACCTCTGTAAAACATCACACTTCAAACAACCATTTTCTGTCGAAAAATCGAAGACTCTTTGTAGCCCAGAGGCCGGTGTGTGTGCGTGGAACTGCATGTCCACAATCACTGGCTCCCTGGCCTACTGTACCATGATTCACATCTATCCAGGGTGCTTCACCAGCCAGCCAGCCAGCCCAGCCATACCTATTCATCTTTCATGGAGGATAAAACACTATTAAATCACTTCAGTTCAGCCCCCCTTCAGTATGAAATGGGTCCATCTCCATCTCACTACACTAGGGGCTGTCACTGCTCCCTGACCGTCTGCAAAGTAGACTCCTTTCACCATGTGCTGCTCTTCTGTTGCTCGGTCTGTCTCTCTCCCTCCTCTCGGTCTGTCTCTCATCTCCTCTCCTTTCCTCTGTCTCTCTCTCCCTCCTCTCGGTCTGTCTCTCGTCTCCTCTGTCTCTTCCTCCTCCCGGTCTGTCTCTCGTCTCCTCTCCTTTCCTCTGTCTCTCTCTCCCTCCTCTCGTCTCCTCTGTCTCTTCCTCCTCCCGGTCTGTCTCTCATCTCCTCTCCTTGCCTCTGTCTCTCTCTCCCTCCTCTCGGTCTGTCTCTCGTCTCCTCTGTCTCTCATCTCCTCTGTCTCTCTCCCTCCTCTCTGTCTGTCTCTCGTCTCCTCTGTCTCTCTCCCTCCTCTCTGTCTGTCTCTAGTCTCCTCTCCTTTCCTCTGTCTCTCTCCTTCCTCTCGGTCTGTCTCTCGTCACCTCTCCTTTCCTCTGTCTCTCCCTCTCGGTCTGTCTCTCGTCTCCTCTCCTTTCCTCTGTCCCTCTCCCTCCTCTCGGTCTGTCTCTCGTCTCCTCTCCTTTCCTCTGTCCCTCTCCCTCCTCTCGGTCTGTCTCTCATCTCCTCTCCTTTCCTCTGTCTCTCTCCCTCCTCTCGGTCTGTCTCTCGTCTCCTCTCATTTCCTCGGTCTCTCTCCCTCCTCTCGGTATGTATCCCAAGGCCCTGGTCAAAAGTAGGGCACTATAAAAACAAATAGGATGTCATTTGGGATGAGCCAGGGTCTTGTTCTCCAGTCTGTCTATGAAATTAAATTAAATTCTAAATTCAAATGGTGGAGAAAAGGGTGTGTAGTTTGACACTTCTGGTATTCCCAAAACCAAACCTCCACATTCTGCTTAAAAGCTGAAAGTAAAAAGCTGTATAGATGAAATAGTGCTTTATCTATAGATGTAACAGCAATGGTGTGGTGAAAATGGTTGTGCTGGTTTTCCTGCCTTATTTGAAGCTTGAGGTGGGCGTTGTACAGAGAGTGCGCAATGCCACCAGTGCCCCCAATGGTTACCGTGGTGCGTGACTCGCCTACCCCGGTGCCATTAGCAGATTCCAGCTATTAGCACCTGTATCGCAATAAGCTAGGTTTCCTATTTTCTGTTAGTTTTTATGGGCATTCTCTCTTTTTGGTCTCGTCTCCTTTTGTTCTTTCTGTGCCGTGTGACCTGTACACCTTCCCACTCTCACACAGACACCAAGCCCCTCCCCCAGCCAATCACAACAACGACAAAAGATCACTTCCTCCTCTCTGAAGTTTCAACTCGCTATTTGCATGTGAGGTTTGGTCCAACAGAAATCAGTCGTATGGACACCGAAACGCTTGGAACATATGATTTGACTGTAATAGAGGAGAATTTGAGCTTTCTATCAATACCCTTTTAATTCCTCAACTTCCAAAATGTAGAACAGAGCGGACCCTACTGAAACCAGGGTATCAATGAACATTTACGCTCAGTGTGTCGCATGCTGTACCGCTAGCAGCATGTTAGCCACAGACTTGTGCTAGCTGTCTAGTCTGTGTTTTATAATTGTGCCTTGAGCATTCAATAATATAAGGAATGGCAACTCGTTCTCATTCTGAGAAATAAACAGCTTATCCAGGTAGGACAGTTGATTTCCACATCTAAACAAAGTGAACAGAACAGGCTGTGTTGTTCAAACAGTTGGAGACGGACAGGAGGGTCTAGCTATCACAAACAGGAGGGTCTAGCTATCACAAACATGAGGGTCTAGCTATCACAAACAGGAGGGTCTAGCTATCACAAACAGGAGGGTCTAGCTATCACAAACAGGAGGGTCTAGCTATCACAAACAGGAGGGTCTAGCTATCACAAACAGGAGGGTCTAGCTATCACAAACAGGAGGGTCTAGCTATCACAAACAGGAGGGTCTAGATATCACAAACAGGAGGGTCTAGCTATCACAAACAGGAGGGTCTAGATATCACAAACAGGAGGGTCTAGATATCACAAACAGGAGGGTCTAGCTATCACAAACAGGAGGGTCTAGCTATCACAGTTTAACGGTTCCACCTTGTTAGCAAGCAAGTGGATCCAACAACTTGAATGAACTTGAAATATAAAGATTAACGGGCTACTCATTAGCACATGGCCTTGTGCTTGAGAGGTTGTGCATGAGACGCGTGTTTACTTTCCAGAATGCCTGCTACAAGCTGTTGGTCATTATTACTGATTACTGCATCATTTTGGTTCAATTTGGTTTTTTTAAAGGGCATTTTCATTGACAGACTTGAAAGCCAGATCAGGTGAAAAAAGCCGGTTAAACTATTTTGATAAAATAATTAAATTATTAGTGGGTCTTTTATCCTAGGTACTGTTTTACATACCCTGAATTCATTACATTATTCCAGACAGTTTGAAATGCAGTGTATGAACCTTTAATTGAGCAAAGTTTATTTAGAAAAAAAATAGATACAGTATATTGTGAATTGCCCATTAGTTTGGGGTGGGGGGGAAATGGAGATATGATTTTTAGACCATATCGCCCAGCCCTTGATTAGTGTGCTATTTATCACCATTCTGTTAAGTCTACACTCCAAAGAGACACCCGACAGATAAACATTCGTCGCTTCTGTTACATTATTGTCTTTATGGAACATGACTGAAGAGGTTTTACAGCTGAAATGGCAGGAAAACAACAATGAAACTCTCCCACCTCTGGAGTGCTATAGACTCTTCCCAGCTGTTCAAAAATCAGTTCTGCAGATCTGAGGAACGTTGGTTATCAGGCTCATCAGAATATACATGCCATTTTAACAAAGGCGTTTTATTCAAAGCAACTTGTAGTGGTGAGTGCACTCCTTTTACATCGAACAATCAAAACCCAACTGAGGCACGCGGGACCATCAGCAGGCGGCATATCATTACACATTCCGTTGTTTACAGACCTCAGATCAGGTGTTCGCTGAAACGATACAGACCGTTCACCTATACCCACCCCTCCCCCTAACACATTTCAACACTGACACTCCCAGATCAGCATCCTAAGAGGCTTCCGTTATCTGAGTTGGTGATATTCAGGCATCAAGTCCCTGTAGGACTCCAGCCTTAATTCAAATAACAGCCTGCTTTGGTGATGATGCTTCCTATCTTTAATTACATATTGGTGATGGAGAAAATGGAACACTAATGCAGCAGCACTCTTATCTTGGAATCTGCTGGGGAAATACACAAATCGAGACACACACACACAACTGTGCTACAGACACTGCGATTGATAGGTTCGGTAGCAGGCATTTTGCCACTGACAGGATTGGGGTGACCTTGGCAGCCATTATGGTCTGATTAGGACACTCCCTAAGCCTTCTCACTGTTTATCTGCTGCCGGCGGCTGATAAGAAGGAGCAGAGAGATACACGTCCAAAATGCCACCCTATTCCCTATATAGGGCACTAGGGGTGGGATCTCGGACACAGACTACGTGATTCCCGGCAGCACTGGTCAAAGGTAATGCGCTATATCAGGAATTTGGTGCCATTTGAGACTCAGCCCATGTGATTACCAAAGGGAGTGTGTGGAGACAACAGTCCTGTTCTCATCACCGTGTCTGAGCCTCAGAGCAGAGGACTCTAATCTAATGGAGGGACACATCGGAGATCTCCGTCTGTGGGACAGTCAGTGGGCAAGCACCGTCTGTCTGGCAGAACAATGTGCAGACGGCCTGCTGTCTTCATGGGATCTTCTCCAATTATTTTCTTATAAAGTACATCTATAGAGCTGTAATGGCAGCTTTATGTAGTGATTCTTATTTTTGGTCCTGGGGACCCAAAGGGGAGCATATTTTTGTGTTTGCCCTAGCGCTAACACACCTGATTTAATTATGATGAGTTGAGCAGATAAATCAGGTCAATTAGTGCTTGAGTCCCCAGGACCAGGATTAAGAAACACTGTATTAAATATAGGCCAAATGTAATCATACTGTACATTGTTCACTGATGTGATGATGCTGATTATAACCAATGATCCTACATGCCCTGTTGCTACAGTCAAGGTTCAAAGTTCATAGAGTGAGGCCCTCAGATGGTGTCTCTGGGCAGTGTTCTCCTGACTCCCCATAGGCTACCTCTTCTCATTCTGGTGCATTCATAATTCAGGTCTGAATTAGACCGGTTGGGTTATTTAAACGTGACACATTTCTGGGTCCTGTTCCCCGTGATCCAAATCTGTCACTTCACCTCCTGTATGCTCCAAGTGACAAAGAGGGCCGGCCGGCCAGCCAGACGCTGCTTTTAGGGGCCGGGTCTCACAGGAAAACCATCCAACTTAGCCCATTTTCCTATAAAAGGGAAACGTAATGTATGTACACTGAACAAAAATATAAACGCAACATGTAAAGTGTTTGTCCCATATTTACACACAAAAATGTTGTGCACAAATTTGTTTACATCCCTATATGTGAGCCATTCTCCTTGGCCAATAGAATCCATTCACCTGACAGGTGTGGCATATAAAGAAGCTGATTAAACAGTGTGATCATTACACAGGTGAACCTTATGCTGGGGACAATAAAAGGCCACTTTAAAATGTGTAGTTGTGTCGCACAACAATGCCACAGATGTCTCAAGTTTTGAGGGAGCGTGCAACTGGCATGCGGACTGCAGGAATGTTCACCAGAGCTGTTGCCAGAGAATTGAATCTTAATTTCTCAACCATAAGCCGCCTCCAACATTTTAGAGAATTTGGCAGTTCGTCCAACCACCCTCACAACCGCAGACCACATGTAACCTCGCCAGCCCAGGACCTCCACATCCAGCTTCTTCACCTGCGGGATCATCTGAGAAGGGTGGGGCGGGGTGCTAAGGAGTATTTCTGTCTGTAATAAAGCCCTTTTGTGTGGAAAAACAAATTCTGATTGTCTGGTCCTGGCTCCCCAGTGGGTGGGCCTATGCCCTCCCAGGCCAAACTCATTCATTTATTTAAATTGACTGATTACCTTAAATTAACTGTAACTCGTTGAAATTGTTGCATGTTGCATTTATATTATTGTTCAGTATAGAATAAAACCATCTTTCCAAGACACACTGGTTCACTTCATCCATTTAATGAGTTGTATTCATGTATGTTATTTAATTCTGTCTGGGTTGAATATTCTATCCTATGATAAATCATAGTCAGTGTGAGGACTAGTCTGGTCTGAGTGAAGCACAAGGCCCTCGCCTGCTTCATTCGTCTAGTCTGAGTGAAGCACAAGGTCCTCGCCTGCTTCATTCGTCTAGTCTGAGTGAAGCACAAGGTCCTCGCCTGCTTGATTCGTCTGGTCTGAGTGAAGCACAAGGCCCTCGCCTGCTTGATTCGTCTGCTCTGAGTGAAGCACAAGGCCCTCGCCTGCTTGATTCGTCTGCTCTGAGTGAAGCACAAGGCCCTCGCCTGCTTGATTCGTCTGCTCTGAGTGAAGCACAAGGCCCTCGCCTGCTTGATTCGTCTGCTCTGAGTGAAGCACAAGGCCCTCGCCTGCTTGATTCGTCTGGTCTGAGTGAAGCACAAGGCCCTCGCCTGCTTGATTCGTCTGGTCTGAGTGAAGCACAAGGCCCTCGCCTGCTTGATTTGTCTGTTCTGAGCTCACTCTCCTGACGTCCTGTTGCGATCCTGGCAAATAAACACTGGAGCTATCTGCAGAAACCGATTCATTAAACACCATTATTCAATAATTATTGAAGAGCTGGAATAGACTCCACTATTCAGAGTTCAATCAATAATAGAGCAGCTAGACAGTTTCTGCAGGTTGAGCCTTAGCGTTTCAGACGAGCGGTTTCCTTTATACTTCTTTTTCCAGGTTATGTATCCTGTGTTTTTGCTGATAAGCCCTCTCTCTGTGTAAGAACTCTGCTCCCTTCCTCTCTCTCTCTAAGAACTCTATAAGAACTCTGCTCCCTTCCTCTCTCTCTCTAAGAACTCTATAAGAACTCTGCTCCCTTCCTCTCTCTCTCTAAGAACTCTATAAGAACTCTGCTCCCTTCCTCTCTCTCTCTAAGAACTCTATAAGAACTCTGCTCCCTTCCTCTCTCTCTCTAAGAACTCTATAAGAACTCTGCTCCCTTCCTCTCTCTCTCTAAGAACTCTATAAGAACTCTGCTCCCTTCCTCTCTCTCTAAGAACTCTATAAGAACTCTGCTCCCTTCCTTTCTCTCTGTGTGTGTAAGAACTCTGCTCCCTTCCTTTCTCTGTGTGTGTGTAAGAACTCTGCTCCCTTCCTTTCTCTGTGTGTGTGTAAGAACTCTGCTCCCTTCCTTTCTCTGTGTGTGTGTAAGAACTCTGCTCTTTCTCTCTGTGTGTGTGTAAGAACTCTGCTCTTTCTCTCTGTGTGTGTGTAAGAACTCTGCTCTTTCTCTGTGTGTGTGTGTAAGAACTCTGCTCTTTCTCTCTGTGTGTGTGTAAGAACTCTGCTCTTTCTCTCTGTGTGTGTAAGATCTCTCTCCCTCTCTCTGTGTGTGTAAGATCTCTCTCCCTCTCTCTGTGTGTGTAAGATCTCTCTCCCTCTCTCTGTGTGTGTAAGATCTCTCTCCCTCTCTCTGTGTGTGTAAGATCTCTCTCCCTCTCTCTGTGTGTGTAAGATCTCTCTCCCTCTCTCTGTGTGTGTAAGATCTCTCTCCCTCTCTCTGTGTGTGTAAGATCTCTCTCCCTCTCTCTGTGTGTGTAAGATCTCTCTCCCTCTCTCTGTGTGTGTAAGATCTCTCTCCCTCTCTCTGTGTGTGTAAGATCTCTCTCCCTCTCTCTGTGTGTGTAAGATCTCTCTCCCTCTCTCTGTGTGTGTAAGATCTCTCTCCCTCTCTCTGTGTGTGTAAGATCTCTCTCCCTCTCTCTGTGTGTGTAAGATCTCTCTCCCTCTCTCTGTGTGTGTAAGATCTCTCTCCCTCTCTCTGTGTGTGTAAGATCTCTCTCCCTCTCTCTGTGTGTGTAAGATCTCTCTCCCTCTCTCTGTGTGTGTAAGATCTCTCTCCCTCTCTCTGTGTGTGTAAGATCTCTCTCTCTCTCTCTCTCTCTCTCTCTCTCTCTCTCTCTCTCTCTCTCTCTCTCTCTCTCTCTCTCTCTCTCTCTCTCTCTCTCTCTCTCTCTCTCTCTCTCTCTCTCTCTCTCTCTCTCTCTCTCTCTCTCTCTCTCTCTCTCTCTCTCTCTCTCTCTCTCTCTCTCTCTCTCTCTCTCTCTCTCTCTCTCTCTCTCTCTCTCTCTCTGTCTCTCTCTCTCTCTCTCTCTCTCTCTCTCTCTCTCTCTCTCTCTCTCTCTCTCAGAACTCTGCTCCCTCTCTCTATGTGTGTAAGAACTCTGCTCCCTCTCTATGTGTGTAAGAACTCTGCTCCCTCTCTAAGAACTCTGCTCTCTCTGTGTGTAAGACATCTACTCTCTCTCCCTCTCTGTAAGAACTCTGCTCCCTCTCTCTGTAAGAACTCTGCTCCCTCTCTCTCTCTCTGTAAGAACTCTGCTCTCTCTCTCGCTCTGTGGACATCTGCTCGCTGCATGCATTTTGGCCATGTATGGGAATGCAGCCACAGCCACGTACGCCAGTTTGGAGCCTGAATAGGAGTGCAGAGCAGAGCACAGCTAAATCTCTCTCTCCACGAAGTCAAACACGACTGAGATATCAAATAAACCTGAACCTACGGAAAGCAGCATTCTGCAACAGAATGAGTAGCAAGGATGTACTATTCTGATGGGTTCAGCAAAAATGTAAAAACCGTTTGGGCAGCAAGGACTGTTGAATCACTTGAGAAATAGACAGAAAGGGAGAGCGAGAGGGGGAGGGAAAGAGAAAAATAAAAGAAAGAGGGGAAGGGAGGCAGGGAGGAAGAGAAAGTGAGAGCTCACTTGGCATGCGAGGGCATGAGTAGCTCAGCAGGCCGGGCCTTACAACGTTGGACACCGGACACCAACTGGACAAGATTAACAATCTATATCTCTCTAAATGTGTGTGTGTGTGTGTGTGTGAGTCTCGGTGTGTGTGTTTGTCTGTGTGTGTGTGACAAGGTAAGTTCTCCATGACAAGCCTATGCAGAAGCTGGCGGGAGAGGAGAAAGAGGAGGAGGAGGATGAGAAGAGAGGGATAGAGGAGGAGAGAAAGAGAGAGAGAGTCATCGATGGTCCTCATCCATTCCAGCTCAGAGGCAGTTGGCAGCAGGCAGTATTGACATAAGCCACAGCATTAGCCACCGTGAAACTATGTGGAAGGCAAGGGACAATGTCCCAAATGGCGCCCTACCCCCTTCATAGTGCACTACTTTCAACCAGAGCCATAAGGGCCCTGGTCAAATGTAGTGCACTATATAGAGAATAGGGTGCCATTTGGTACAGAGCCCTAGCCTAGGACTAGGCAGGTAATAGAGTACAGACAAAGGGGAGGATGCTACAATGACAATCCATGTGATGTTACCCACTAAGAGGAGTCTAGAACACTTTCTCTATAATAATCTGCAGGCCATTCACACTCACATGTTTTGGAATGAGAGAGGTTTTGTCCCAAATGGCACCCTATTCCCTATGTAGTGGACTATTTGGTCATAGGTAGTGCACTGTAAGTAATAGGGTGCCATTTGGGAAGCATCCAGGAAACCACAGCCACTCTAAATCCTTATTTAGACTGACCTGCGCCTGCTTGTCATTGTATATCAGTGACATGTGCATACTGCATACGTACAGGCAGATTTCTAGACTAACTGAGGTCGAGACCACAACATGCTACAAGGATGATCCCAAGCCAGAGTGTCACTCCAACAAAAAGCAATGTGACGGGGGAAGACTAAACATATGGCTTCCTGTGAATTTCCAGTTATTGAGCACGTGCAATCGAACAGCACGCAATAAATTATGCAATGATTTTCCCACAACATATGTTTCGTGTGTGTGTGTGTGGGGGGGGTGAGTCTGCTAACATTGTGAGGTTTCCTGTGAGAAGAATCCGAACATTACTATTTTTTTTAAACGGCCCTAAGAGGCTTACTCGAGGGCTCTGAGCATGGCATGGTCCAGGTTTAAATTGCTCTTTCTTCCACAATAAAGTGGTTCCTCACACTTGTCCACCATACTGATCCCATCTTTATAGCACTCAGAGGATCTGGTGGAGCTGGCGGCCATGCAGGGGCTCTACACGGCTCTACACAAAGGCAGTTTCCATTAAAACTGCACTATCAAACCTTCAGCTGAACTTCCATGTCAACAAAAGAATTGGAGTCAGGTGTGTTCGCTGGGGCTGGGGAAAAACTGTGACACCAATCCCGTAGTCAAAGGAACTTATGGATTTGGCCACCACTCTGGGGCTCTACACAGAAGCAAGCAGTTTCCTCAAACTGCTCTATCAACCCCGCAACTGAACTCCTGAGTCTGTGTCAACATCCGACCAGGAAGACCGTAGGCGCAGCAGAGCAGAACACAGTCATTAGTTGGTTGTAATTAAGTCCACTGGACAGGAGTGGGAGGATCTGCTCACCTAAAAGGCAGAACTAAACAGCGCTGACACTCACAGGCTACAGAATACTTCATTATGACCTCAGTGAAAAACAAAATCAATAGCCTCTCAGCACGTCTTCCTTCTGCAGTCTGACACAGCCATCAATCTGAGGATGACTGCTCAGCTTCTGCTGAAAGACCATACCAGCCATCAAGGAGAAAGGCTTGTTCTGCTCCAATTCACTATTGTATTGTAAATGACGATTGCCAAGAGTGATTCATGAAACATATCTAGTATTTCTATAACCGAAAACTTCCAGAACTATACAGGTTTGATTAGTCTTCCCTAGTTCCCCATCTGTCGACTTGTCAGCAAAGGGTTAATTCCTTATCTTTCATTTCTAGCGTAGAGCTGTAAAGTGTGACATCATCGTGTCAACAAGCTATATATTCCTTTTCAAAGGGGAGAAGGCAAACAGTGGGCCTTTGCACCTGGCTCTCCATTGTGGACTAGTCAAACACTGGAGGGGAGGACATGCCTAACAATAGAGCAGACCAGACCGAGAGGAGCTCCACAGTGGAGGGAGCAGAAAGAGACAGCAGGCCATGTCACCACCACCCTGGTCAAAAGTAGTGCACTACGTAGGGAATAGGGAGACATTTCCCAGGAGTGTTGTTTCTTCTCACAAAACGCGACTGGGACAACATACCACTCACTCATTGTCAGACGCAAAGATGACTGGAACACTTAGCCTCAAGATAGCCGACAATGTCGGTATTTGAGCAGGGTCGGCTGGCTACCCAAACTCCTTGCTCCGGCCAAGCGCTACGCCACGCCCATGGATGTTAGTTTCTTCGACGCAATGAGTCCGGATCTGAGTACCTCCACGGCAATTTCTAGAACGGAAAAACATTTGAACCGTTCTGATTGGTCCCAAAAACTATTGCTTGGACCAGAGACACAACACAAAACCCTCTGAATGGTTAGAGATGATCCAATCGCTGATGACTTTGTTTTGTACAACACCTCACCTCATACAACACACAACTTCAGTGATGGCCGTCTCAGACTGAAGTGTGTAGCAAAAGACAGAGCAGCGGAACAATTCAGTTTGAGTTGTCAGGAAATCAAAGCCCTGCTTCAAAATGTCTCCGGGACAATATCCAACACAAAGGGTTGTTGGTTCTACTTCCATCTCCATAGGGCTAGAATTAGCCTCTCAGCCTACATGCCAAGGGCATCCAGAAAGCTCATGTCAATATGTTGAATGAGCTAGGATAACTCTGTGAATGGGTGATCCTCTGTGTTCCAAATGGCACCCTATTCCCCATGTAGTGCACTACTTTTGACCAGGGCCCTATTTTTGTCAGTCCTTTTTTGCATTTTTGAATAAACATTTCACACAGGGCTCTGGTCTACAGTAGTGCAATATATAGGGAATAAGGTGCCATTTGGGACACAGCCCCTGACAGCGATCTGTAGAGCTGCTGCAGTGTTGACAACCTGAACCTTGGAAACTTAGAACTCCTCTTCATATGGGAGGCATGGTAGTGTACAGTAACTCTCTTCAAGCACTGCTCTGTCTGTGCAACAGTTGCCTAGGCAACAGGCTGTGGCTATGCTCCCTCCCTGTAGGGGAGAGTGGTGTGTCCTCATCAGCCAGACAGGCAGGCGTGAAGGTTTGGCAGCATCTTCAGTTGGGAAGGCTTCAGACTGTCTTCAGACTACAGCACTGACATCTAGCCCCTCTCTGACACTGACACATCCTCTAGTAGTCTATATCAAAGGGCCAAGCTCATTAGTTATCAGAGGGAGGGAACAGCACTTGTAGCCCTTGGTGCCACGTAATAACAATGCAATGTTGAAACATTGCTATTGTTTCTATGTACAGCTAACGACTTGAGTACGTTGATGGTGACCCAGACATATTCCAGTTGTTTGACAGCTCGATTCTCTTAGCTGTCCTTCACCTGTTTACCTCTGAAAAAATAAATTGTGTTTCGATTGGACTGTGAGTCATTGTATTCACAAATCACAAAAAATAGTTTGTGACAGCTTTTCTAGACTAACTAACTAAGCCGGTACAGACCTTTTCTAGCCTAACTAACTAAGCCGGCATAGACCTTTTCTAGCCTAACTAACTAAGCCGGTACAGACCTTTTCTAGCCTAACTAACTAAGCCGGTACAGACCTTTTCTAGCCTAACTAACTAAGCCGGCACATACCTTTTCTAGCCTAACTAACTAAGCTGGTACAGACCTTTTCTAGCCTAACTAACTAAGCTGGTACAGACCTTTTCTAGCCTAACTAACTAAGCTGGTACAGACCTTTTCTAGCCTAACTAACTAAGCCGGCACAGACATTTTCTAGCCTAACTAACTAAGCTGGTACAGACCTTTTCTAGCCTAACTAACTAAGCCGGCACAGACCTTTTCTAGCCTAACTAACTAAGCTGGCACAGACCTTTTCTAGCCTAACTAACTAAGCTGGCACATACCTTTTCTAGCCTAACTAACTAAGCCGGCACATACCTTTTCTAGCCTAACTAACTAAGCTGGCACAGACCTTTTCTAGCCTAACTAACTAAGCCGGCACATACCTTTTCTAGCCTAACTAACTAAGCTGGCACCGGCCTTTCAGCTAGCCGCTTTATTGGTTGCCACTTAACAAGCTCAAAGCACACAGTATATTGTAGTCCAGATTAGTGTCTTGCTTTGCTATTCCCTTACAGTGGTCATCAGCAGAGAAGGAAATCCCATGTATTCATGGACAGCAGAACAGAGGGGGATAGCAATAGAACGTACCCCATACACAGTGACGTATTAGATGGATATAGACACAGCAGAGGGGGGAGAGGTCACACTGCTGCCACAGGTCCTGCCCTCTTCCTTCCTGTTTGTTTCATTGACAGCATGCTTCCTTGACATTATTACATGTGAATATTGACTGCAGAAGCAAACGCCTGATAGGATAATCATATGTTCAAACTCACCTGCGAAGGAGAAGGCAAGCCCAAGTAGGAATCAGAAGGCACCAAGGGAAGGAGAGAAAAGAGAACAAGTATTAGATTATAGGAGTTTAACACAATATAGCATCTGAAATCATATTACGAAAAAATTTTGCATTGTGTGAAATGAGATAATTGACACTGTTAATGTCATTGATTACATTGGTAGTCAAATGTCAGGTCAGTTTGTCTTTTCCACATTTGATACATAATAGGTGACTGGATGGCATGTGAGAATGTCAATTGGAAACGTTACCGCTGACTACCATCTACCTCTGGCCACCGTGGTAGTACAAAAAACAAGTATGAAAACGTCTGCACTCACTACTGTAAGTCGCTCTGGATAAGAACGTCTGCTACATGACGCCAACGCAATAGCATTCATACATGTTAAGCACTAAAAAACAACCTCAAAATAGAATCTCACTTTGGAAGTGCTTTTTAGTGTAGGGCTAGGCTTAATCTGGATCCATGAAACTTCCCAGAGTCAAGATGAACTGGTGGATACCATTGTTATGTCTCTGCGTGAGGTTTGAAAAAAGTCGCTAACTAGCGCTAGTGCAGTGTTTCCCCAACCTCAGTCCTCAGGACCCCAAGAGGTACACGTTTTGGTTTGTTGCCCTAAACCAAAGCTTGATGATTAGTTGATTATTTGAGTCAGGTGTGTAGCGCTAGAGCAAAAACCAAAACCCCTGCGCTAGCACAATTGCTAAGTAGCTTTACTCAGACTTCCAGTCATTGCACTAGCATGCTAGCAGGTAGCACAATGACTGGAAGTCTATGGGTAACGCTATTTAGCATTGGCTACCTCTAACTTCCCTCATACTGGACACAGAGACATAAAACATGTATCCACAAGTTCATCTGACTTCCTCTTGCCAAAATCCCAAAGTATCCCTTTAAAGGTGCATGCTTCACTCAGTTAGCTTCAAATGGCATTCTATTCCCAACATGGAGCTCTGGTCAAAAGTAGTGCACTATGGTCTCTGGTCAAAAGTAGTGCACTACATAGTGAAAAGGGAGCTATTGGGGACAGAGCCTCAGACATAGCCGTCATTCAGTCTACTGCTCTGCACTAGAGGACTGTTTTGGTTACTGTGGAATGTCATTGGTTTCCACAGAAAACATTGGCTGGGATGTGCGGCCTTCAGCAGAAATGTTCTCCGTCAGTGGAAAGAGATGCAGCTCCAGTGTTACATGGCTGAGAACGGCTTTGTCTGTTAAACCTTCAGGACTGAGGTGATAATATGTTGTACATGATGGTGTGTTTTTTTGGGTGACAAGTGTAGCACCTGAGAAGTGACTTGTTATGGTGAACTATAAGGGGAGTATACAAACAGGAAAATAGCTAAATTACAGTATAGCAAAACAAATGCAAAGAAAGAGGCCGACGGGGGGGAACGGAGTCCCAATTATGATGGAAGGAACTACAGTACATCCTGTGGGAGGGCTCAATCTTCAACACCTAACTAAAAGCTCCTCTAGTGAAAATCAGCCCCAGGTCTAAAACACTTTTAGGATGCATCCCAAATGACACACTATTTTCTATATAGTGCACTACTTTTCGGCCCATAGGGATCTGGTTAAAATAAGTGCAGTATAAAGGGAATAGGGATTTGGGATATAGCCATACGCTGGCCTATATATGATCAGATATGGCTGCAATGGAATTATGTTCTAATGTGACTCATACTATAGCGATTAATACTGGAATGGTGGAATATGGAATTGGAATTATGGAATCATGGAGTTATGGAATAGACTAATTGAACAAATTCCTGAAGCTGTTATAGTTTCCTTTTAGCCACAATGACATCTCTAGGTGGTTTTGCCGCTTGTGTGTGTGTGTGTGTGTCTTACC
Organism: Oncorhynchus tshawytscha; assembly: GCF_018296145.1. Taxonomy (NCBI): domain Eukaryota; kingdom Metazoa; phylum Chordata; class Actinopteri; order Salmoniformes; family Salmonidae; genus Oncorhynchus; species Oncorhynchus tshawytscha. Next base: position 52,846,142 of record NC_056438.1, on the reverse strand, counting down.
TAGCCTGTGAATGAAGCCAGGAGTAGATGAAGATGGAGTCACATGCCACAATAAAATACTGTTCTCTTCCTATGTAGGTCACAGTTCCATTCCCTCACTCTTCCTCCACCAAGCTGTACATAGCACACACACTCCCTCCAGGCAACAACAGTCACCATATACACTAAGACACAAAGTAATGTAGTGCTTTACCATCCTCTGTATCCTAACACATCCTTACCTACCACACACACACACACACACACACACACACACACACACACACACACATTGCATCAACAGCTAGAATATATGGATAGCAAGTCATCTAAAAGTGCAAGAGATATCCATTTTTTCTCAATAACAATCCCCTATAACAGATGTAGAACCAACATGAATACAGTGCTACCCAGGCTTACCGTTATTAGAAAGGTGAGAGGTGTTGTGATCCTATCCTAAGCATGTTAAAGTTTCAGAGGTGACTAAATCACGTTCTAGACGTTGTCAGGCACTGTCTGGCCCCCGCCGACCATTGTGTCAGTCCCATGGTAAGCCATCAGCCCTGACCGGTGAATGAACAGTAACAGTGCGTGAGTGTGTGTGTGTGTGTGCCTCTCTGGGGCAACGGGGCCCATTGCTGCCTTCTCAGCATGCGGGCCAAATGGCACCCTATTCCCTACATAATGCACTCCTTTTGACAAAAGCCTCAAGTGCCCTGGTAATGCACTATTAAAGGGAATATGGGTGCAATTTGGAACACAGCAGACAGTTAGCAGGAAGGCCTTGTGACCAGGGCAGTCACGTTGAAGAGGAGACGTGTTCTGTAGGTACGGCCTTGCCTCAACATTTTCCCTCCTGAACATCTTCAATGAGCATCCAGTGATGATAAAATTTTACATCATTTTACATCCCATGTATTCACGGGGTGGAATGTATCCAATGGTGACCTCCTTGAAAGGTCTAATAGCCTTTAGTACTCTATATGGGATTATACCCAGCAAACCAGTTTAAACCGGAGTCAAACAAAGGCTCCCTGATCACCATGCAATGCTGTCCAACTTGTAGCATTATGCTGCAAATCCATGACTGAGGTCCATTTAACTTGAACAAGCAATTCTTGTTAAAATCTCATTTTCAGTCAACCGGATTAAAGTGTAAGCAGCCTGTGTAGTGTGTGTGTGTGTTTTATGCAGTCTTGGTCCCATACAGTGGACAGTGTGTCCTAGTTAGCCACTGTACTGTAACGGACACTGAGACGGAGCGGTGCTGTTTCTGTCTCTGTGTGTGGCCTCAGGCAGGGCACATTGTGAAGTAGTACTGGAGATTGACGAGACGAGGCACTCAGACATGTTGGTGGAGAGGAGTGGACAGCCCTCCACATGCCTGGATGTCTGGCATACCTGCCCACTGAAACATGACCGAGGGGCACTGACTGCATTCTGGGACATCTGGGGGTCCCCTTTCATACTCTGTCTTACTATACCATCAGACAGGCTCACTAGCTGAAAGGAAAACACACACACACACACACAAAGAAAGGAGGGAAGTGGTTCCGCAGTAAGGAAGGGACTAAGATTTGTAATGGTTAGCGGACAGTTCTCAGGCTGAGTCATGGAGGGATTAATGACTGATTGGAGATCAATAGAGGTCTGCTGGGAGGGTGGCCCGGTGGCCAGAGCAGTCTGAAGACACTCTCTGAACACACAGACACCACTGACCCCAGTCACAGTGCTCAGTGTTCTGGGTTTACGTTACAATGGGTTTACGTTACAATGGGACATGGGATGCTTGTTGTTTATGAAGACCCCAATACAGTCTTAGATACTGTATACATACAAAATGATAGCAATACTTCATGCGGATCTTAAATATTGTACTTCAATGCTATTTCAGATACGGCATCCATTTACCTCGGTTACTTCCTAGAGTTCTGCCTTCTAGAGAGTGGTGCCACTGTGCTCCTTCCTCTGCATTGCTTGCTGTTTGGGGTTCTAGGCTGGGTATCTGTATAAGAACTTTGTGACAACTGCTGATGTATTTTATGAAGCCCTTTTTTTCTTACATCTGGGGCTTCCCTTCCACTTCTTGTCTCACGTCCCAGGGTTAATGTGTACGGATGGCCCTGGCTCCAACATCTATCGATGCCCTGTTGTGTGGTTGGCGGAAATGGAGCTATTATGACAGCCAGAAGGTCTGTGAAACAAAGCCTCTATTTCCAGTCACTGTGCATCCTAAGAGATGGAAATGAAAGTCCTGGTTCACCAGCACTCAGCTAGGCTAAGGCCCTCACCATCAAGACTCCAAAACTAATGGTAAGAGGGTTGAAGCCGGTTTTAACACCCGAGGCTGTGTGGATCACTGTTACTGTACTGTGGCAGTGTCACTTACCACAGCAGCCCGCTGTGAATTCCTGCATGCCAAATGTCAAACTGTACCCTATGGGCCCTGGTCAAAGTAGTGTACCACAAAGGGAACAGGGTGTGATTTGGGACGTGAAGGATGCATGCAGCAGTCAGTGTAGGGTGATGTAATAGGTGGCTTTAGATCGAAGTACCCCCAACCCCCTTTTCCACCCACTCCCTCCCTCACTAGAAGACTGGGGCTGTGAGCTCATTCATTTCACTCCCTCACAACATGTTTTCAAGTCAATTATAGTACAAGCCAATTATTCCTTTCATAGAGGAGCTCCAGGGAATCCACACACAGAGCCCACGGCCGGTGGGTCTCCTGTGACACAAACAGTCCCATGTTGTGAGCTAAGCTGCATACAAAGAGATAGTAGGGAAAGTAGTTTATGTGCTGATGTCATTGGAACGTTTCATGCCATGTTAGTTTAGAGGGTCAACATTGGATTCTATATATAAGGAGGGAATTGACATGGGGGGGGTATTTATAGCAGGTTTCAGTGGAAATACACACACACAGTGAACTGGTCCCTGTTGACATGGGAGGGGAGGTGCAGTGGCTGTGACTGAAACAGGCGGTGTGGGTGTCCCCTGAGATGTCAGGGGTCTGAGCTCAGAGCTAACACTTCTTGGCATGGAGACAGTATCTCACTCTCACTGGACACCATGGAAGCAATATACCACACACACACACTTGTTCGCTCAGTGTTCAAGTAATGAGCCCATTAGATTTCTGTATTCAGAAAAGTCTGTGGTAGAGAGACACGGTCGGATAAAAATGAGAAAGAAAATATCCTCTGCCACCAACCATGTGGCCCTGCACGTGATCAACTGGCGGTGATAAAATAAACTAAAACAGAATCAATTATTCAACCTGAAACATTACAACTCAGCGGTTTTCCTCCAATGTGGTTCAGCTATACGTAAAACTACTGTTTGTCCGTTTTCCAAATTACACCCGATTCCCTACACAGTGCACTACTTTTGACTAGGCTCCATCGGTCTCTGGACAAAATGTGTGCACTATAGAGAACATGGTGCCATTTGGGTTGCAGATTGGAGTGGCCCAGGCAGACTGCAGAGATCAGCTGCTATTATTGATTCTGTGTAACAGGACTGCTGACTAAAAGCTGTGCGGTCTGGTCCCCCTCTCCTCATCCCCCTCTGCTCTCCGTTCCTCATCCCCCTCTCCTCTACTCTGTTAGATCTAATGAGGTTAAAAGGGGAAGCAAAGCAGTGTTTACCATTAATGACCAAATATTAACACAGTCACACACACTAAACCTGAGGCAGGCCAGCCAAAGTGTGCACATACAGTACCAGTCAAAGGTTAGGACACACCAACTCATTCAGGGGTTTTTCTTTATTTTTTTAACCATTTTCTACATTGTAGAATAATAGTGAAGACATCAAAACTATGAAATAATACATATTATTTGTTATTTCATAGTTTTAATGTCATCACTATTCTTCTACATAGTCAAAATAAAGAGAAACCCTGGAGTGAGTAGGTGTGTCTAAACTTTTGACTGGTACTGTATGTGTACGTGTGTGTGTATGTATGTAGGGTAAGCAATGATTACGTAAATGTGAGCAGCAGCTGAAATTAAACACCCCCTTGGGACGACAGGGCTATTCAGTGACATTGCAGAGCTGTTGGGGACACAGTCAATCACAGGGAAATAGCTAGTGACCTCTAGATAGTCAGATTGGGAAGGGGACATTGCTGTGTGTGTGTGTGTGTGTGTGTGTGTGTGTGTGTGTGTGTGTGTGTGTGTGTGTGTGTAGCTGGGGATAGGGGACTGGAGCTGCTACGTGATCCCATTCACCTCTACTTCACTACTGCAAAGTCCGAGGCAGCCGTCGACACTCATACACAGAGTCCTGACGGAGCACTCCCAACTCCCACACAGATCAATGGAACAGAAAGGGGAGAGGCGCAGTCACTCAAAAGTTCTCTTTTAAGATGCTATGTTTGATGCTTTGAAAGAACATGAGAGAAAAAGCATTTCTTAATGTCATGGATTAAATCAAATAGATGAATTATGAAGGTTATAACTGAGAACCAATCACACAGACTGTGTCCCAAATGGCACCCTATTCCCTAGTGCACTAACCTACAGGCCATCAAAAGTAATGCACTGTATAGGGAATAGGGGTGCCATTTGAGACCCATCTGTGACATTATGTAGCTGGTAGTACAGCTGTGCCCTGACAAGTGGAAGAAGTGATTATTCAGATTCCCTTTCATGCATTCAACTGAAGGAACAACGCTTGACAATTGTGAATGACTGCTCTGCTCTTACTGCTACCACTGCAGATCGCACACGGCTCCAAATCTCCCCGGTTTGACTTGGAGCCACTCTCAGCTTTGTGATCGGCCTACATGTAATTTGACATGGCCATAATACAACCTTAGATTATAAACATGAGTCAATTACTCCCTCACAATGCAAATCACTGCTGTATTCGTCATTTTCTCAAATGAAAATAGTTGTGAAATCACTGATGAATCATATTGTAACGCAGGGTAGTTATTTACGCTGTATTCAGTCATCATTGCCGGTATTTACTACAGACATTTAGGAACAGTTTAGAACCCATAGCGGTCGTCGACAGTCTTTCTTTAAATTACTATAGTGGCCGTGAATAGCCTTGTTTTTCTAACAATAATATCTGTGCCAATATCACAAAATTAACTTGCTAACAACCTGTTGTCATATTTGTGTGGCTGTTGTCATCAGCCAGAAACAGGGTATGCCTTCATTTGACTTTTCAAAGCATTTAAAAAATATATTTTTTTTATTTTTTTACTTCATTACTCAAAATGGCAGCAGCGAAAAGGACACACATTTTGAAAGAGGCTGTATCTATGTTGACTGGTGATACGGATTTGGACAAGTCCTTGCACTTTGAAAAGCAATGAGTGAAATATATTGTCAAATATCTCATTCCAAAATCATGGGCATTAATATGGAGTTGTTCCCCTTTGCTGCTATAACAGCCTCCACTCTTCTGGGAAGGCTTTCCACTAGACGTTGGAACATTGCTGCAGGGGACATGCTTCCATTCAGCCACAAGAGCATTAGTGAGGTTGGGCACTGATGTTGGGCGATTAGGTCTGACTCACAGTCGGTGTTCCAATTCATCCCAAAGGTGTTCGATGGGGTTGAGGTCAGGGCTCTGTGCAGGCCAGTCAAGTTCTTCCACAGCGATCGCAACAAACCATTTCTGTATGGACCTCGCTTTGTGCACGGGGGTATTGTCATGTTGAAAAGGAAAGGGCCTTCCCCAAACAGTTGCCACAAAATTGGAAGCACATAATAGTCTAGAATGTCATTAGAATGTCAAAGAATGTATGCTGAAGCGTTAAGATTTCCCTTCACTGGAACTAAGGGCCCTAGCCCGAACCATGAAAAACAGCCCCAGGCCATTATTCCTCCACAAAACTTTAGTTGGCACTATGCATCGGGGCAGGTAGCGTTCCCAGATTCGTCCGTCAAACTGCCAGATGGTGAAGCGTGATTCATCACTCCAGAGAACGCATTTCCACTGCTCCAGAGTCCAATGGCGGCAAGCTTTACACTACTCCAGCCGACGCTTGGCATTGCACATGGTGATCTAGGCTTCTGCGAGGCTGCTCGGCCATGGAAACCCATTTTATGAAGCTCCCGACGAACAGTTCTTGTGCTGATGTTGATTTTCAGAGGCAGTTTGGAACTTGGTAGTGAGTGTTGCAACCGAGGACAGACGATTCATACGCGCTACGCGCCTCAGCAAACGGCAGTCCCGTGCTGTGAGCTTGTGTGGCTCCTAGACGCTTGTGTTGCTCCTAGACGTTTCCACTTCACAAAAACAGCACTTACAGTTAACCGGGGAAGTTCTAGCAGGGCAGAAATTTTACGAACTGACTTGTTCCAAAGTTGGCATCCTATGATGGTGCCACGTGGACAGTCACAGAGCTCTTCAGTAAGGCCATTCTACTGCCAATGCTTGTCTATGGAGATTGCATGGCTGTGTGCTCGATTTTAAACACCTGTGAGCAACGGTTGTAGCTGAAATAGCCAAATCCACTCATTTGAAGGGCTGTCCACATACATAATATATACAAATGTATGTTTGGTGTTGTCGATGTTTGATGCTGTGAAACCTGAGGAATAGCGCTTGTTAATCTTAACAAGTCATGTCATGATAGCTTGGTTGGTACAGGTGAGCACATCAGTGGTGGAGCTCAAATGATTGACCTCTGTCTCATGGCAATAGTTGCAGTGTTTAGCTGTATATAGTCCCCTAACTAGTTAGTAGTTTTGTCTTGTTTCTACCAATGTAATTGATATAGAAACGGCCCAAGATGCTTGCTATAGCTAGCTAGTCTGTCAGGCAAGAACCGTTGTGAGTAGCGGTAAATTTGGCCTGCGCTCACAAAGCGTCAACCTCAGCTGTCACTTTCGCTAGCTAGCAGTACAGACAACCAGCTAACTATCCACCGAAATGAAGGCTACAGTAATTTGTGTTTATCTGTTGGGCTTAGCTTATGGTTTGTCATGCTATACATTTCCTCATTTTTCTATTATTTGACAGCTTAGCTGTCGTGTCAGTGTAGCAGATGCCCGCGGAGCGGAGCTCATATGATATATTGAATATTTGTTTCCATTGTCAGCTTACAAGTTGCTTGTTTTGTCCTGTTTCTACCAATACAATTTATCTGGAAACTGTCCCAGCTTCATAAGCAATCAGCTAACATTGGCAAACTCTGTAGTTAGTCTGTCAGTCAGGCAAGAAAGCAAGAGTTGATTGGAGGAGTGTGTGTGTGTGTGTGTGTGTGCGTGTGTGTGTAAAGGAATGGGAGGCGTGTAACTATCACACAATTTATGATGGAAACCCCTTATTAGGAAGAGAGTATGTGTACGGTTGAGAAAAATAAAGAGAGGAAGGAAGAGCTAGACAGTGTGAGAGAGAGATTATGTTCCTGTCCACTATTGTATCCTATTCATTGCTCCTCTCCCTCTGTTACTCTGTTCCTCTAGGTCAGTGAAAGCAGAAGGAAGTGATGTGAAGAGTCAGGGCTCAACAGCAGCAGAAGGAAGTGATGTGAAGAGTCAGGGCTCAGTAGCAGCAGAAGGAAGTGATATGGAGAGTCAGGGCTCAACAGCAGCAGAAGGAAGTGATATGGAGAGTCAGGGCTCAACAGCAGCAGAAGGAAGTGATGTGAAGAGTCAGGGCTCAACAGCAGCAGAAGGAAGTGATATGGAGAGTCAGGGCTCAACAGCAGCAGAAGGAAGTGATATGGAGAGTCAGGGCTCAACAGCAGCAGAAGGAAGTGATATGGAGAGTCAGGGCTCAACAGCAGCAGAAGGAAGTGATATGGAGAGTCAGGGCTCAACAGCAGCAGAAGGAAGTGATATGAAGAGTCAGGGCTCAACAGCAGCAGAAGGAAGTGATGTGAAGAGTCAGGGCTCAACAGCAGCAGAAGGAAGTGATGTGAAGAGTCAGGGCTCAACAGCAGCAGAAGGAAGTGATGTGAAGAGTCAGGGCTCAACAGCAGCAGAAGGAAGTGATATGGAGAGTCAGGGCTCAACAGCAGCAGAAGGAAGTGATGTGAAGAGTCAGGGCTCAACAGCAGCAGAAGGAAGTGATGTGAAGAGTCAGGGCTCAACAGCAGCAGAAGGAAGTGATGTGAAGAGTCAGGGCTCAACAGCAGCAGAAGGAAGTGATGTGAAGAGTCAGGGCTCAGTAGCAGCAGAAGGAAGTGATATGGAGAGTCAGGGCTCAACAGCAGCAGAAGGAAGTGATATGGAGAGTCAGGGCTCAACAGCAGCAGAAGGAAGTGATATGGAGAGTCAGGGCTCAACAGCAGCAGAAGGAAGTGATGTGAAGAGTCAGGGCTCAACAGCAGCAGAAGGAAGTGATATGGAGAGTCAGGGCTCAACAGCAGCAGAAGGAAGTGATATGGAGAGTCAGGGCTCAACAGCAGCAGAAGGAAGTGATATGGAGAGTCAGGGCTCAACAGCAGCAGAAGGAAGTGATATGGAGAGTCAGGGCTCAACAGCAGCAGAAGGAAGTGATATGAAGAGTCAGGGCTCAACAGCAGCAGAAGGAAGTGATGTGAAGAGTCAGGGCTCAACAGCAGCAGAAGGAAGTGATGTGAAGAGTCAGGGCTCAACAGCAGCAGAAGGAAGTGATGTGAAGAGTCAGGGCTCAACAGCAGCAGAAGGAAGTGATGTGAAGAGTCAGGGCTCAGTAGCAGCAGAAGGAAGTGATATGGAGAGTCAGGGCTCAACAGCAGCAGAAGGAAGTGATATGGAGAGTCAGGGCTCAACAGCAGCAGAAGGAAGTGATGTGAAGAGTCAGGGCTCAACAGCAGCAGAAGGAAGTGATATGGAGAGTCAGAGCTCAACAGCAGCAGAAGGAAGTGATATGGAGAGTCAGGGCTCAACAGCAGCAGAAGGAAGTGATATGGAGAGTCAGGGCTCAACAGCAGCAGAAGGAAGTGATATGGAGAGTCAGGGCTCAACAGCAGCAGAAGGAAGTGATATGAAGAGTCAGGGCTCAACAGCAGCAGAAGGAAGTGATGTGAAGAGTCAGGGCTCAACAGCAGCAGAAGGAAGTGATGTGAAGAGTCAGGGCTCAACAGCAGCAGAAGGAAGTGATATGGAGAGTCAGGGCTCAACAGCAGCAGAAGGAAGTGATGTGAAGAGTCAGGGCTCAACAGCAGCAGAAGGAAGTGATATGGAGAGTCAGGGCTCAACAGCAGCAGAAGGAAGTGATGTGAAGAGTCAGGGCTCAACAGCAGCAGAAGGAAGTGATGTGAAGAGTCAGGGCTCAACAGCAGCAGAAGGAAGTGATGTGAAGAGTCAGGGCTCAGCAGCAGCAGAAGGAAGTGATGTGGAGAGTCAGGGCTCAGCAGCAGCAGAGGGAAGTGATGTGGAGAGTCAGGGCTCAACAGCAGCAGAAGGAAGTGATATGGAGAGTCAGGGCTCAACAGCAGCAGAAGGAAGTGATGTGAAGTGTCAGGGCTCAACAGCAGCAGAGGGAAGTGATGTGGAGAGTCAGGGCTCAACAGCAGCAGAAGGAAGTGATATGGAGAGTCAGGGCTCAACAGCAGCAGAAGGAAGTGATATGGAGAGTCAGGGCTCAACAGCAGCAGAAGGCAGGGAGGAAGGAAGAGGAAATGATTAGAGGGATAGAGATGTCGAGCGAGAAGTGAAGTGAGAGGAGAGTGGTGGGAGAGAGGAAGAGGAGAGGAAAAAGGAGGAGGAAGAGGAGGAAGCAAAGGGAGAGGAAGAAGGAGAGCACATCTGAGAGGGGAGCCTATGTTTCCATGGAGTGTGTCTGATTACAGTCTAGAGTCTTTTTGGGTATGACATAATCACGGTACACCTGTATTTGGGGAGTTTCTCCCATTCTTCTCTACAGATCCTCTCAAGCTCTGTCAGGTTGGATGGAGAGCGTCGCGGCACAGCTATTTTCAGGTTTTTTGCAGAGATGTTTGGTCAGGTTCAAGTCCGGGGGGCCACTCAAGACATTCAGAGAATTGCCACTCATGAGCTGTCTTGGCTGTGAGCTTAGGGGTGTTGTCCGTTCCTCTTTCCCTTGATCCTGACTTGTCTCACAGTCCCTGCCACTGAAAAACATCCCCACAGCATGATTTTGCCACCACCACGTGTGACCCTTGGCATTCAGGCCAAAAAGTTCAATCTTGGTTTCATCAGACCAGAGAATCTTGTTTCTCATGGTCTGAGAGTCTTTAGGTGCCTTTTGACAAACTCCAAGCGGTCTGTCATATTCCTTTTACTGAGGAGTGGTTTCCGTCAGGCCACACTACCATAAAGGTCTGATTGGTGGAGTGCTGTAGAGATGGAAGAACCTTCCAGGAGGACAATCATCTCCTCAGAGGAACTTTGGAACTCTGTCAGAGGGACCATAGGAATCTTGGTCGCTGACCAAGGCCCTCCTCCCCCGATTGCTCAGTTTGGCCGGGCGGCCAGCTCTAGGAAGCCTTGGTGGTTCCAAACTTCTTCCATTTAAGAATGATGGAGGCCACTGTGTTCTTGGGGACCTTCAATGCTGCAGACATTTTTTGGTACCCTTCCCCAGATCTGTGCCTCGACACAATCCTGTCTCGGACAATTCCTTCGACCTCATGGCTTGGTTTTTGCTCTGACATGCACTGCCAACTGTATGACCTCATATAGAGAGGTGTAGGCCTTTCCAAATCATGTCCAATCATTTTAATTTATTACAGGTGGACTCCAATCAAGTTGTAGAAACATCTCAAGGATGATCAAAGGAAACAAGATGCACCTGAACTCAACTTCGAGGCTCATAGCAAAGGGTCTGAATACTTATGTAAATAAGGTATCTGTTATTTTTAATACAGTTGCAAAAATGTCTAACAACCAGTTTTCACTTTGTCATTATGGGGGATTGTGTGTAGATTGCTGAGGGAAAAAATATTTTATCCATTTTTTAATAATGCTGTAACGTAACAAAATGTGGAAAAAGTCAAGTGGTCTGAAAACATTACAAATGCACTGTACAATTTTCTAGCTCAGTCTCTACTTTTATCCAATGTAAAAAAAAACACATTTCAAATGTTGCTATATAAGACCGAATCAAGGTGGTCGGTCACATATGTAACAAGTGTCTAAGAGAAGGAGTGCTGATCTAGGATTCGTTCGTGGGGTTCTAAAAGGCTAAACTGATCCTGAATCAGCAATCCTACTGAGAAGCTTGTTACATACAGGAAATCGATCCTTCGTGAAAAGCTATATGAGTCCCAATATTCTTACCTGTGCTTTATACGTCCCAATGACCCAGTACAGTACTCTGTTCCAAATTGCACCATATTCAAATCAATTTAATCAAATCAAAGTTTATTTGGTACCGCTTGCCATGCGGAGAGAGAACAGTCTATGACTGGGGTGGCTGGGGTCTTTGACAATTTTTAGGGCCTTCCTCTGACACCGCCTGGTGTAGTGGTCCTGGATGGCAGGCAGCTTTGCCCCAGTGATGTACTGGGCCGTATGCACTACCTTCTGAAGTGCCTTGCGGTTGGAGGCCGAGCAATTGCCGTACCAGGCAGTGATACAACCAGTCAGGATGCTCTCAATGTTGCGGCTGAAGAACCTTTTGAGGATCTTAGAACCCACGCCAAATATTTTTAGTTTCCTGGGGGGGATAGGCTTTGTCGTGCCCTCTCCACGACTGTCTTGGTGTGTTTGGACCATTTTAGTTTGTTGTTGATGTAGACACCAAGGAACTTGAAGCTCTTAACCTGCTCCACTACAGCCCGGTCGATGAGAATGTGGGTGTGCTCGGTCCTCCTTTTCCTGTAGTCCACAATCATCTCCTGAGTCTTGGTTACGTTGAGGGATAGGTTGTTATTCTGGCACCACCTGGCCAGGTCTCTGACCTCCTCCCTATAGGCTGTCTCGTTGTTGTCGGTGATCAGGCCTACCACTGTTGTGTCGTCTGCAAACTTAATGATGGTGTTGGAGTCGTGCCTGGCCATGCAGTCGTGGGTGAACAGGGAGTACAGGAGGGGACTGAGCACACACCCATGGGGAGCTCCAGTGTTGAGGATCAGCGTGGCAGATGTGTTGTTACCTACCCTCACCACCTGGGGGCGGCCCATCAGGAAGTCCAGGATCCAGTTGCAGAGGGAGGTGTTTAGTCCCAGGTTCCTTAGCTTAGTGATGAGCTTTGAGGGTACTATGGTGTTGAATGCTGAGCTGTAGTCAATGAATAACATTCTCACATAGGTGTTCCTTTTGTCCAGGTGGGAAAGGGCAGTGTGGAGTGCAATAGAGATTGCATCATCTGTGGGTCTGTTTGGGCGGTATGCAAATTGGAGTGGGTCTAGGGTTTCTGTGATAATGGTGTTGATGTGAGCCATTACCAGCCTTTCAAAGCACTTCATGACTACGGATGTGAGTGCTACAGGTCTGTAGTCATTTAGGCAGGTTGCCTTTGTGTTCTTGGGCACAGGGAAGGTGGTGGTCTGCTTGAAACATGTTGGTATTACAGAATCAATCAGGGACATGTTGAAAATGTCAGTGAAGACACCTGCCAGTTGGTCAGCACATGCCCGGAGCACATGTCCTGGTAATCCGTCTGGCCCAGCAGCCTTGTGTATGTTGACCTGTTTAAAGGTCTTACTCACGTCGGCTACGGAGAGCGTGATCACACAGTCGTCCGATACAGCTGATGCTCTCATGCATGCCTCAGTGTTTCTTGCCTCGAAGCGAACATAGAAGTGATTTAGCTCGTCTGGTAGGCTCGTGTCACTGGGCAGCTCGCGTCTATGATTCCCTTTGTAGTCTGTAATAGTTTGCAGGCCCTGCCACATCCGACAAGCATCGGAGCCGGTGTTGTATGATTCAATCTTAGCCCTGTATTGACGCTTTGCCTGTTTGATGGTTCATCGCAGGGCAAAGCGGGATTTCTCTTAAGCTTCTGGGTTAGAGTCCTGCACCTTGAAAGCGGCAGCTCTACCCTCAATGCACTTATTGATAAAGCCAGTGACTGATGTGGTGTATTCCTCAATGTCATCAGAGGAATCCCGAAACATATTCCAGTCTGTGCTAGCAAAACAGTCCTGTAGTTTAGCATCTGCTTCATCTGACCACTTTTTTATAGACCGAGTCACTGGTGCTTCCTGCTTAAATGTTTTGCTTGTAAGCAGAAATCAGGAGGATCGAGTTGTGGTCGGATTTACCAAATGGAGGGCGAGAGAGAGCTTTGTACACGTCTCTGTGTGTGGAGTACAGGTGATCTAGAATTTTTCCCCCTCGGGTTGAACATTTAACATGTTGATAGAAATTTGGTAGAACTGATTTAAGTTTCCCTGCATTAAATTCTTCGGGCACTAGGAGCGCCGCCTCTGGTGAGCGGTTTCCTGTTTGCTTATTTCCTTATACAGCTGACTGAGTGCTGTCTTAGTGCCCGTATCTGTTTGGGGTGGTAAATTAACAGCCACGAAAAGTATAGCTGAGAACTCTCTAGGCAAGTAGTGTGGCCTGCAATAGTGCACTACTTTTGACCATTAGGAAGCCTCTCAGTGAGTAGTGGCTGGAAATAGACACTCAGACTGGCCATCTCCACAGCCTAGGACTTAGTGGTGGTCAGGGGTCACACTGTAGGTAATAAATGGGAGTAGAGAAACATAAAACAGGTCCAGTACCATTGAAAATGATCATTACTGTCCATTAATGGTCCTATTTCCCTTCCGCAATCTAAATGTCCAGTCCAATCAGATTCCCCACGCGTTTAACCTGTGATCTGCAGCCGCAGGTTGCGTCCAAAATGGTACCCTATTCCCTGTATAGTGAATAGGGAGCCATTTGGAACATAGCCAGAAAGAAGACCGCAGTAAATCTCACCATTGCCTTTGTCTGCACTGACACTGGCAGGCAGGGCAGAGAAAACGCACTCACACAGCAAACAGAAGTAGATGAGGTAAAGCCATATAAATTCAATCACTTTTTGACAACATCCCTTTTGATTTAAAGAAAACTTTCCAAACATGTTTGCCCATGGAAGAAGTGATCAGAAAGTGACTTTTTAGACCTGAATGCTAAAACATTCAAGAGATAAAGGTGTTTAAAGTGAACTCATTTTGCATACCCCACCATACCATGGGACATCGATGGCTTCATCCCTGGAACATAGAAACAGTTGAGATTGATATCATTTAAAAGCTTACAAACAGGATGGTCAAACTATTTTAGATATATTTATTTTTGTATTGTTACTGAGATTTTTTTCTCTCTTTTTTTTTGCATATGTTGTAGCTTGGATCCTATTTTTTGTGTTGTGCCCACCATCGGTTGATACAAATGCTCTTGAATGGAGAGGGGGTGGTTATTTCAATCATATAACTAGAATTCATAGAATGGACCTATTCCTTCAGACCACTGCAATTTAGCTGGTAGACCATTTACATTTTTATTGAATTTGAATTGTAACCTATTAGTACCACAAAGATGGACGCCGGTCCAGCCGCTGTCCAATGTCAACTTAAATGGTCATGACTATTCTATTATCTATATTTCTATGATCTCACCAGGTTTCCTATGGAGGATTGACAGCATCATTTAAAACAGATATTCCCATTGAAGTCAGCATTCTCTGATATAACCCATCTAAGTAGTACCATCTGAAATTCAAAATGTTATTCCCATTTTAGAACATTTATCAGCCACCCTGTATTCAAGAGAGCATGTTGTGTCTCAGCCGATGGCGGGCACGACACAAAATCCTTCGATTTAAAATGGCTTCAAATAGAGTTTGGCGTTTTTAGATCATAGACATATAAGGTTAAACTTTTTTTTTTTAAAGAAAGTCAATTTTAATAAAAAAATAACATTTTCTAGAAATTATAAAACAGTTTAACAACCCTATTTGTAAGCTTTTCAATGATATCAATCTCCAACTGTTTCTATTTTCCAGTGATGAAGACATCGATGTCTCATGGTATGGTGGGAAAAATGGGTCAACTTTAAACACCTTCATCTCTTGAATGTTTTGGCATTCAGGTCCAGAAATTCACTTTCTGACCACTTCTACAATGGGCAAACATGTACAGAAGGTTTTGTTCAAATCAAAAGGGTTGCTGTCAAAAAGTGAATGAATTCAAATGGATTTATCCGATTAGGAACGGTTCTGTCTTTTCTGCCAAGTAAATTAATCACCATTTCATGAATTAATGAATGAGGCAATAAGCAATGTGCAGTGATGGACTCTCTACAGCGTTCACAGAGAAATGTGGCATTTATCAAATGTGTCTTTCCATGTGAATTTGCCTAATAATCCATCACTCATTCACCAGAAACAGAACGGTTCCATCTCCAGGAGGGAGGCAGGCTGGTTAAGGCTGACTGGCCAGTATGTACCACAGCAGAATACTGATCTGGGCCCGTTTTAAAGCATTACATAGTAGGAGTGTTGATCTAGGATCAGGTCCCCCTGTCCATTCATTATAATCGAAAAGGCAAAACTGATCCACAAATCAGCACTCCTACTCAGACACTTTATGAATACTGATGTGAATATGTATTCCCCCCTCTCACTCAACCAGTCGACATGGAGACTGACTAGAGCATCTCTAACAGACTCCTTCCAAACTGCACTCCAAAGAAAGGAGCAGCTGGATAAGGTTACCTAGCAACCACAGTCTTCCGGAGAAGCCATTTTTCCCTGTGGTGATTGCACTGCACATACAACAGTGGTTGTTGGGTACAGTGCTTATTCATGTAATTACACAAAGTATTTACAGAGCAGGAACGGTTTGTTGGCGGTTTGATGACTAGTGGCAAATGACAAGGTAAACAACAAAGATGTCAGGGGTTCTAGTGATCTATGATGCTTAAAGTGACAGGCTTTCTCTTAGCATCAGTTTGATGAGCGATCTCTCGCCTCTCTCCCGATCCATCTCACACTCTGTCTGAATTACAGGTGTTGTCTATGGGTTTGAGCTCAGCTGAGTTGGGGGAGAAGAAGGGGCCAGAGATCAATCTAGCGTGTGTGTGGAAAGGCACTGAGCTACGACCTGGGTGAGCAGACGGTCTGAAGCTCACACATTAATCAAAGTGCCCAAGGAACAGACCTTTTCCTGGGAGGAAAGGAAAGCTTTGAAAAGGCATCCATCCATTCTGCTACTGAACGGCAGCAGATCATTTCACTTCCACATGCGATATGTAACACAAAATAAACTCTGAACAGCGGCTTTTACATTATTGACCTGTCATTTAGAAAGAGAGAGAGAGATGGCGAAGGAGAGAGTTCTGAGCAGTGATTGGGTGGAAAACTAGGACTAAGCTAGATATAATATTGAGAGACGTGTGTATTAACAAAGCCTAACCTAACCTTGTAGTGGTATGAAAGTGAGGCGAGGGCCATGTAAGACATGTCTATGGCTGTGTTCTAAATGGCACCCTATTCTCTATATAGTGGAGGACTTTACCCTTTCCTTCATTGGGGCGGCAGGTGGCCTAGTGATTAGAGTGTTGGACTAGTAACCGAAAGGTTACAAGAGCGAAACCCTGAGCTGACAAGGTTAAAATCTGTCGTTCTGCCCCTGAACAAGGCAGTTAACCCACTGTTCCTAGGCTGTCATTGAAAATAAGAAATTGTTCTTAATTAACTGACTTACCTAGTTAAATAAAGTTATTTTTTTTATTGGGCCACTCCAACAACAGGTTTAAATTGGGCCACTCCAACAACACACAGGTTGCTGTAATTGAGAAAATGACTGGGTCAAGAACATTGTTAACCTATGGGTTTCCAGTGTGAGTCCTCCACCTCATTAACCTAAAGAGACCATTAACTACTTATCCTATCAGAAGGGGTGAGGGGCTCTCAGGGAAAACAGACTATTCAAACTGTCCACAGGACCAGGGATGTGTCCCAAATGGCACCCTATAAATAGTGCACCATTTTTGACCAGGGCCCGCATAGGGTGCCATTTGGGATGCATACCAGGAGTGCACATGGCTCAAGTTTTGATAGATGATTAACGGAGTGGGTTAAAGGGTTGGGCAGATCGATTGATTAACAGCATAAGTCTACTTTTCACTACCTTTCAGTCTCTTCATTAATGCTGAGGTATTTCCATATCTTAAACATGCCGGGTGGCCGTCTTTAAAGCTGTCAAACATGCCGGGTGGCCATCTTTAAAGCTGTCAAACATGCCGGGTGGCCATCTTTAAAGCTGTCAAACATGCCGGGTGGCCATCTTTAAAGCTGTCAAACATGCCGGGTGGCCATCTTTAAAGCTGTCAAACATGCCGGGTGGCCATCTTTAAAGCTGTCAAACATGCCGGGTGGCCGTCTTTAAAGCTGTCAAACATGCCGGGTGGCCGTCTTTAAAGCTGTCAAACATGCCGGGTGGCCGTCTTTAAAGTTGTCTTAAACATGCCGGGTCGCCGTCTTTAAAGTTGTCTTAAACATGCCGGGTGGCCATCTTTAAAGCTGTCAAACATGCCGGGTGGCCATCTTTAAAGTTGTCTTAAACATGCCGGGTCGCCGTCTTTAAAGTTGTCTTAAACATGCCGGGTGGCCATCTTTAAAGCTGTCAAACATGCCGGGTGGCCGTCTTTAAAGCTGTCAAACATGCCGGGTGGCCATCTTTAAAGCTGTCTTAAACATGCCGGGTGGCCGTCTTTAAAGCTGTCTTAAACATGCCGGGTGGCCGTCTTTAAAGCTGTCAAACATGCCGGGTGGCCGTCTTTAAAGCTGTCAAACATGCCGGGTGGCCGTCTTTAAAGCTGTCTTAAACATGTCGGGTGGCCATCTTTAAAGTTGTCTTAAACATGCCGGGTGGCCATCTTTAAAGCTGTCTTAAACATGCCGGGTGGCCATCTTTAAAGCTGTCAAACATGCCGGGTGGCCATCTTTAAAGCTGTCAAACATGCCGGGTGGCCATCTTTAAAGCTGTCAAACATGCCGGGTGGCCATCTTTAAAGCTGTCTTAAACATGCCGGGTGGCCGTCTTTAAAGCTGTCTTAAACATGCCGGGTGGCCGTCTTTAAAGCTGTCAAACATGCCGGGTGGCCGTCTTTAAAGCTGTCAAACATGCCGGGTGGCCGTCTTTAAAGCTGTCTTAAACATGTCGGGTGGCCATCTTTAAAGTTGTCTTAAACATGCCGGGTGGCCATCTTTAAAGCTGTCTTAAACATGCCGGGTGGCCATCTTTAAAGCTGTCAAACATGCCGGGTGGCCATCTTTAAAGCTGTCAAACATGCCGGGTGGCCATCTTTAAAGCTGTCAAACATGCCGGGTGGCCATCTTTAAAGCTGTCTTAAACATGCCGGGTGGCCGTCTTTAAAGCTGTCAAACATGCCGGGTGGCCGTCTTTAAAGCTGTCAAACATGCCGGGTGGCCGTCTTTAAAGCTGTCAAACATGCCGGGTGGCCGTCTTTAAAGCTGTCTTAAACATGTCGGGTGGCCATCTTTAAAGTTGTCTTAAACATGCCGGGTGGCCATCTTTAAAGCTGTCTTAAACATGCCGGGTGGCCATCTTTAAAGCTGTCAAACATGCCGGGTGGCCATCTTTAAAGCTGTCAAACATGCCGGGTGGCCATCTTTAAAGCTGTCAAACATGCCGGGTGGCCATCTTTAAAGCTGTCTTAAACATGCCGGGTGGCCGTCTTTAAAGCTGTCTTAAACATGCCGGGTGGCCGTCTTTAAAGCTGTCAAACATGCCGGGTGGCCGTCTTTAAAGCTGTCAAACATGCCGGGTGGCCGTCTTTAAAGCTGTCTTAAACATGTCGGGTGGCCATCTTTAAAGTTGTCTTAAACATGCCGGGTGGCCATCTTTAAAGCTGTCTTAAACATGCCGGGTGGCCATCTTTAAAGCTGTCAAACATGCCGGGTGGCCATCTTTAAAGCTGTCAAACATGCCGGGTGGCCATCTTTAAAGCTGTCAAACATGCCGGGTGGCCATCTTTAAAGCTGTCTTAAACATGCCGGGTGGCCGTCTTTAAAGCTGTCAAACATGCCGGGTGGCCGTCTTTAAAGATGTCAAACATGCCGGGTGGCCGTCTTTAAAGCTGTCAAACATGCCGGGTGGCCATCTTTAAAGCTGTCAAACATGCCGGGTGGCCATCTTTAAAGCTGTCAAACATGCCGGGTGGCCGTCTTTAAAGCTGTCAAACATGCCGGGTGGCCGTCTTTAAAGCTGTCAAACATGCCGGGTGGCCGTCTTTAAAGCTGTCAAACATGCCGGGTGGCCGTCTTTAAAGATGTCAAACATGCCGGGTGGCCATCTTTAAAGCTGTCAAACATGCCGGGTGGCCGTCTTTAAAGCTGTCAAACATGCCGGGTGGCCGTCTTTAAAGCTGTCAAACATGCCGGGTGGCCGTCTTTAAAGCTGTCAAACATGCCGGGTGGCCATCTTTAAAGCTGTCAAACATGCCGGGTGGCCATCTTTAAAGCTGTCAAACATGCCGGGTGGCCGTCTTTAAAGCTGTCAAACATGCCGGGTGGCCGTCTTTAAAGCTGTCAAACATGCCGGGTGGCCATCTTTAAAGCTGTCAAACATGCCGGGTGGCCGTCTTTAAAGCTGTCAAACATGCCGGGTGGCCGTCTTTAAAGCTGTCAAACATGCCGGGTGGCCATCTTTAAAGCTGTCAAACATGCCGGGTGGCCGTCTTTAAAGCTGTCAAACATGCCGGGTGGCCATCTTTAAAGCTGTCAAACATGCCGGGTGGCCATCTTTAAAGCTGTCAAACATGCCGGGTGGCCGTCTTTAAAGCTGTCAAACATGCCGGGTGGCCATCTTTAAAGCTGTCAAACATGCCGGGTGGCCATCTTTAAAGCTGTCAAACATGCCGGGTGGCCATCTTTAAAGCTGTCAAACATGCCGGGTGGCCGTCTTTAAAGCTGTCAAACATGCCGGGTGGCCGTCTTTAAAGCTGTCAAACATGCCGGGTGGCCGTCTTTAAAGTCCAAGGCTCTTACCAGGTATTTACCCCCAATACACACACACACACACAAACAGTCAAGCACCATTATCCTCCGGAGGGAAACATCATACATGTAGATTGTATCTCTTGTTTTCTGCTAGTCATTTAAAAGTGTTCAAATAAGCTTGAAATTACATGATTAGAACGTAACAGCGTTGGATAGGTACGTGGCTGCTGCTTTCGTCCATATATAATTGTCTTCTGGTGGTCAATAGCAGTAGGTGGGCGTTTGCAGGAAACTGTTTGGGGAGGTATATCCATGTCGAACCCAAGAAATGGCAGTTCACAGAGCTGTATTTTCACAAGCCTGTGACAGATTATTTGACTGACAAACGAAGTAACGCTTTAGCTAAAAGCATTTCATTTTTTGTAACCATAAGTCACTTGTCTTGCATTCCATGTACACAAACATTTCAAAAGTGATAGAATGTAAAAGAAACTAAAGCTGAAGGGAAACCACTTCCACCTCTCTCGTCTACTTGTCGACCTTGAGAATATTCAGCTGACATCTTTTAAAGCTGATTCGTGAGGTGTCTTTTCAGGAAAGTGAGGCCATTATCAAAGTCTCTGCCAAAAATGATGACATAATGGGCTTCATTCAATTTGAGACTACTTGAGCATGTAAATTGTTCTAATGGAAGACTAGGTCCAAAGGACAACAGTCCCAAACAAAACTAAACAAATGGAACAGAAGAATTGGAAAATCAACCCTAATCAATCAAATATTCTGTCTGTATTCATACCAGGTCTCATGTTAAATGTAGTTTTGACAGAAATATATTTATTTTCGCAATTCTCTGTGTGTAGTATACTCCAGCAAAAGTCAAGAAAGGTCAAGAAAGCAACGTGGCTCATCACCTTCCAGGAGCCACTGCTACCACAACGTTATTTAACAATGTCTATGTTTAAACATACTTAAAATAAGAGCCAGAATGGTCAGCCAAACGGATGGTAAAGGGGGCCAGTCTGTGGGTGAGGGGTCAAATTGGGGGCATTGTTGGCCATAATCTGAATACAGCTCATGCCTTTGAGGGGCTTCCCTTCGGGCGTCCCAGTCAGTCGGTCACCTAACACAGACAAGTGAGTCCCAAATGGAACCCTATTCCCTATATTAGTGCACTACTTTTGACGAGGGTCATTCCACTACATAGGGACTAGGGTACCATTTGGGACTCAAACTAGCCTGGGGTCATGAGAAAATATACTGTGCTGCCCCTCTGTACTAAATAAACCCTAAACAGATGTCCACAGTTGTCCCGGCCTCCTCTCTAGAACTCACAGAAACAGGCTTCACAGGGGCCTAACTTTGCTATTTCTGGAGCTAATAACTCAGATCCCCACTCACTTCCCCTTGGCCAGAGTTGGGAGCGTAGTCCGTCCCCCTCTGTCCCTCTCCCACCCAGCCTGACCCACACTGCCTTGACCAGAGTCATTTGTCCTGTCTCCCCCTGCCCCTCTTGTCCCCTCACCACTGTCTTGACCAAAGTAGCCCCCCCACCCCCCACCCCGAGCCACACCGATTACACCAATGAGGAGAAATTAGTCTGTACTTGCTCATTCCTCAAAAAAGCACGAGAGAGTCATGAGCCATGAAATGATAGCAGAAATAAAGCATTCCACGAAAAGTACAACAAATGGCCATATATTTAATCAAGGACATCATCTACGGCTAGTCCTCCCTCTCACTCCTACTCTAATGTCATACACAATGGGCAAATATATGATCTGTTCTGATTACAAGGGAAAACTCCATGCCATATGTCCAAATGAAAACACTAAATATAGCTAGAATGCCATGTAGACTTCTTGGCAAACTATGTTGCAGAAGTCAAGCCCAGTTTTAAAAAAAGACAAGAAGGACGGAATGGGACAGAGACGTAATATATTAATTCATTTACAGATCCTCCCCTCATCACAAGAGTAAACATTGGCATAAACAGAGAGTAGTAAATATGAGGGATGGGAGTAAGTAATTGAACAGACGTCAAAGCTTGGTCTTTAACCGAAGATCCCGAATTAAGATCGTCTTCGACACCAGTGTTCCATTGATACATGTGCATTGGCGGGGCACAACAAAAAAGACACCAAACCAAGCATCACACCAGTGTCTTATTCACTCAATTGCGTTCCAACCGCTCCCTCTACACACACAAGCTCTCGTTAGCCGTACAGAAATAAATGTCTAGAAAATATTCTGTTCTGTTTTATTCTATTATATTAAATCACATTCTTTTTTTCCCTCTGTAAAATATGTGTCTTGTCTGTGATAAGGACTTGGGAAATAAGAGTCGTCTGCTATATTAACAGAAGAAGTCTATGCCATTCCACAGCCATAAGCTTCTACAAGCAAGCACCACTACTGAGGTTACTGCCTTTCTGAAGATTGTGTTCCTCGATATAGTACGCTGAAAAATATATATAAAATGCAACATGCAACATTTTCTAACTTTTTTACTGAGTTACAGTTCATATAAGGAAATCAGTCAATTGAAATACATTAATTAGGCCCTAATCTATGGATTTCACATGACTGGGAAAACAGATATGCATCTGTTGGTCACAGATAATGTTAAAAATTGGGGCGTGGATCAGAAAACCAGTCAGTATCTGGTGTGACCACCATTTGCCTCATGTAGTGTGACACATCTCATTCGCATAGAGCTGATCAGGCGGTTGACTGTGGCCTGTGGAATGTTGTCCCACTCCACTTCAATGGCTGTGCAAAGTTGCTGGATATTGGCGGGAACTAAAACACACTGTCGTACACGTCAATCCAGAGCATCCCAAACATACTCAGTGGGTGACATGTCTGGTGAGTATTCAGGCCATGAAAGAACAGGGACATTTTCAGGTTCCAGGAATTGTGTACAGACCCTTACGACATGGGGCCGTGCATTATCAAGCTGAAACATGAGGTGATGGCGGCGGTTGAATGGCATGACAATGGGCCTCAGGATCTCATCACGGTATCTCTGTGTATTCAAATTGCCATCGATAAAATGCAATTGTGTTTGTTGTCCGTAGCTTATGCCTGCCCATACCATAACCGCACTGCCACCATTGGGCACTCTGTTCACAACGTTGACATCAGCAAACCCAGACGACGCCATGCTGTCTGCCATCTGCCCGGTACAATTTTAACTGGGATTCATCCGTAAAGAGCACACTTCTCCAGCGTGCCAGTGGCCATCGAAGGTGAGCATTTGGCCACTGAAGTCGGTCATGACACCGAACTGCAGTCAGGTCAAAATCCTGCAGAGGATGACGAGCACGCAGATGAGCTTCTCGGAGACGGTTTCTGACTGTTTGTGCAGAAATTATTTGGTTGTGCAAACCGGCAATTTCATCAGAGGTCCGGGTGGCTGGTCTCAGACGACCGCGCAGGTGAAGAAGCCAGATGTGGAGGTCCTGGGCTGGCGTGGTTACACGTGGTCTACTGTTGTGAGGCCAGTTGGACACACACAGTACTGCCAAATTCAAAACGACTTATGGTAGAGCAATGTACATTAAAGTCTCTGGCGACAGCTCTGGTAGACATTCCTGCAGTCACCAGCCCAACTGCACACTCCCTCAAAACGTGAGACATCTGTGGCATTGTATCGTGTGACAAAACTGCACATTGTAGAGTGACGTTTTTTTTGTCCCCAGCACAAGGTGGACCTGTGTAATGATCATGCTGTTTAATCAGCTTCTTGAAATTCCACACCTGTTGCATTTATATTTCTAGTCAGTATATAACCACTTGATATTACAGTTTCAATCAATTCATCTTAAATGCCACTCGCTTTTCTATTGACCAAATAGCAATTAGGATTTGCTATCTGTAATGGTTATTATAAATGCACATTTTTTTCCAGCCTTAAAAAAATATATTTGTGTCCCCCATTCGAGTATTAAAAAAATAAAATAATGCGAGTACTCCAAAACTCCAACAAAAAAGTCAGACGCTCAAATATAAACAGAGCTTAAAGCTCCTGAGAATAGCAATGAAGCACAACACTGGCTTACAGTGGTCTACATGTTTTTTCATTTATTTTACTAGGCAAGTCAGTTAAGAACAAATTCTTATTTTCAATGGAACAATAGGGGTTAACTGCCTGTTCAGGGGCAGAACGACAGATTTGTACCTTGTCAGCTCAGGGATTTGAACTTGCAACCTTCCAGTTACTAGTCCAACACTCTAACCACTAGGCTACCCTGCCGCCTCTCTGGAGTTAAGATGCATGGAATTCTATGTAAAGAATAGCCCTTTCAGATATTTACCAAAGCACACAAGACCCCCAAACAAATTGTGTTATTAACATATCAAATATGAATCTAATTTCCAACAAGTGTGGGGTGGAATTTCAAACAGCCTTTCCATTCCTCCACTTGAAAGGGTCATTCTCAGAGGCACACAATGGCTAATTCCCAAATAACACACTTTTCCCTACGTAGTGCATTATTTTGACCAGTACCCTGGTCAAAAGAAGTGAACCATAAAGGGAATAGGGTGCCATTTTGGATGCACCACTATATCTTCATCATAATTGCAGCCGCTGCCCCAGTTACATTAATGAAAAGAGTTTTACAGTTGAGGACAGTGTTCTTGCTTTACAGAACAATCCTCACATGGTTACATAATGACGAGAGATCTACAAGACATTTTATATTACACTGGTATCTTACAGACAGGGGATATGTCCCAAATGGCACCCTAGTCCCTTTATAGTGCACTACTTTTAACCAAGAGTCCTGGTCAAAAATAGTGCACTATATAGGGAACAGGGTGACATTTGGGGCTTACAACACTTTGTTCCTTCCCAGGCGGAGGGAAACTAGGTTAGACTACTGTGTACAGCAGATAGCCTATTTGTTAGTGCAATATCACAGGTTCTCAATCTCTGCTTTCCTCAGACATCAAATAAAACATTCATGGTCTGTGCTAAGCCTGTTCAACCCCTGACTCAACTCCCTCGCCCCTTAAGAAACACTGAAGCTGAAGTCAGGGGAAGCTGAAACGTGAGCACCTCTATTGGCTGATTTAGAACAGAATGGCCTAAGCTTATCAATATCCAGTAGGTCTACACTGACGGTGCTCTGCTTTATAGCCCCGTCAGGCAGCAACCACACAAGTTGCTCTCTGCGACCTCCGGGGGATGTAAGCCAGCGTTTGACAGGCCTGGACTTTAACACAAATGCCTCTACGCAGGTTTGTAAAGGGAGCTGCTGCATTCTCCTCCGTCTGTCAGTCCATCGATCTGCTCAACCACTCAGATGACAGGAATGTGTGACGAAACACTGCTACGCTGACCAGGAGGGAGACAAGGAACACATTTAGAAGACTACAACAGGACAATTAGACATACAACTGCCATTCAAAAGGGGAGTTGTATTCCACCACTCCAACCGACCCACAGTCAGACTTGATCATTGATGGAGTACAAGGAGGATCAGACAGACCAACGGAACCATCAGCAGGACTCTGGACATCACCATCGTCTCTGGAATGCATTTCATATTCAGCCTCATTGTTTACAGCATCTCATCACATCTTATCACCCCCTATCCTCTAATTAGTGCACTACTTTTGACCAGTACCCATAGTGCTCTGTTCAAAAGTAGTGCACTAAATAGGGAGTAGGATGTAATTTGGAACACAGCCATGACAAGCTATGTGGAGTTTGAACTAAGGAAGCTGCCATGACAATGACCAGCTTGCTGCTGTGGCACTCAATCCCTACGGGAAACTGATGAAGTCAGGATTTCTCCCAGCTCTGTGTGTGCTGTGTGTACAACTCTGCTATGTGGCTTAAAGTAAAGCTTCATGATGTGGAGCCTTGTGACGTGCTACTAATCCTAGCTACTGTCAACAGTCATTTGCTGTAACGGGTCCGAAAAACATGCATTGTGTTGTTCTACAATGGCCAAGAACTTTTCCTTACAAACAGGGTCCCAACCACCCATTGCATTGCATTTAGTCTGCCTCCCAAATGGCACCCTATTCCCTATGGGTCCTGGTCAAAAGTAGTGCACTAAATAGGATATAGGGTGCCTTAAGTACTAATGTATTTAGCTTTCACCAAGAAAATGAAAGAGCATTGTTAGGCCGCATATATACACTGCTCAAAAAAATAAAGGGAACACTAAAATAACACATCATAGATCTGAATGAATGAAATATTTGTATTAAACACTTTTTTCTTTACATAGTTGAATGTGCTGACAACAAAATCACACAAAAATGATCAATGGAAATCAAATGTATCAACCCATGGAGGTCTGGATTTGGAGTCATACTCAAAATTAAAGTAGAAAACCACACTACAGTCTAATCCAACTTTGATGTAATGTCCTTAAAACACGTCAAAATGAGGCTCAGTAGTGTGTGTGGACTCCACGTGCCTGTATGACCTCCCTACAACACCTGGGCATGCTCCTGATGAGGTGGCAGATGGTCTCCTGAGGGATCTCCTCCCAGACCTGGACTAAAGCATCCGCCAACTCCTGGACAGTCTGTGGTGCAACGTGGCGTTGGTGGATGGAGCAAGACATGATGTCCCAGATGTGCTCAATTGGATTCAGGTCTGGGGAACGGGCAGGCCAGTCCATAGCATCAATGCCTTCCTCTTGCAGGAACTGCTGACACACTCCAGCCACATGAGGTCTAGCAATGTCTTGCATTAGGAGGAACCCAGGGCCAACCGCACCAGCATATGGTCTCACAAGGGGTCTGAGGATCTCATCTCGGTACCTAATGGCAGTCAGGCTACCTCTGGCGAGCACATGGAGGGCTGTGCGGCCCCCAAAATAAATGCCACCCCACACCATGACTGACCCACCGCCAAACCGGTCATGCTGGAGGATGTTGCAGGCAGCAGAACGTTCTCTAAGGCGTCTCCAGACTGTCACGTCTGTCACATATGCTCAGTGTGAACCTGCTTTCATCTGTGAAGAGCACAGGACGCCAGTGGCGAATTTGCCAATCTTGGTGTTCTCTGGCAAATGCCAAACGTCCTGCACGGTGTTGGGCTGTAAGCACAACCCCCACCTGTGGACGTCAGGCCCTCATACCACCCTCATGGAGTCTGTTTCTGACCGTTTGAGCAGACAAATGCACATTTGTGGCCTGCTGGAGGTAATTTTGCAGGGCTCTGGCAGTGCTCCTCCTGCTCCTCCTTGCACAAAGGCGGAGGTAACGGTCCTGCTGCTGGGTTGTTGCCCTCCTACGGCCTCCTCTACGTCTCCTGATGTACTGGCCTGTCTCCTGGTAGCGCCTCCATGCTCTGGACACTACGCTGACAGACACAGCAAACCTTCTTGCCACAGCTCGCATTGATGTGCCATCCTGGATGAGCTGCACTACCTGAGCCACTTGTGTGGGTTGTAGACTCCGTCTCATGCTACCACTAGAGTGAAAGCACCGCCAGCATTCAAAAGTGACCAAAACATCAGCCAGGAAGCATAGGAACTGAGAAGTGGTCTGTAGTTACCACGTGCAGAACCACTCCTTTATTGGGGGTGTCTTGCTAATTGCCTATAATTTCCACCTGTTGTTTATTCCATTTGCACAACAGCATGTGAAATGTATTGTCAATCAGTGTTGCTTCCTAAGTGGACAGTTCACAGAAGTGTGATTGACTTGGAGTTACATTGTGTTGTTTAAATGTTCCCTTTATTTTTTTGAGCAGTGTAGTTACAGTATTTCCACTCAGTATTGTAGATGTGTTGGAGTAACAGATTACAAAAAACGTAAATATTTTAATCAGATTACAGATATGTTTGAAAAACTAGATCATTTCTAGGAATAGGGATAGGGGGCAGCATTTTCACTTTTGGATGAATAGCGTGCCCAGAGTGAACTGCCTCCTACTCAGTCCCAGATGCTACTATATGCATATTATTATTAGTATTGGATGGAAAACACTCTGAAGTTTCTCAAACTGTTTGAATGATGTCTGTGAGTATAACAGAACTCATATGGCAGGCATGAACCTGATAAAAAAAAAATCCAAACAGGAAGTGGGAAATCTGAGGTTTGTAGTTTTTGAACTCACCCCTATCGAATACACAGTGGGAAATTGGTTATTTTGCACTTCCTAAGGCTTCCAACTAGATGTCAACCATCTTTAGAACGTTGTTTCAGGCTGCTCATGTGAAGGGGGGCCGGATGGGAGCTGTTTGACTAAGGGGTCTGCCTACAGCTTCATTCTCAGTCACGCGCTTTCACTTGAGAGCGACCTGCGTTCCATGGCTTTTCTACAGACAATGGAATTCTCTGGTTGGAACATTATTGAACTTTTATGATAAAACATCCTAAAGATTGATTCTATACTTAGTTTGACAAGTTTCTTCGACCTGTAATATAACTTTTTGAACATTTTGTCTGAATGGACCAGATCGCGCTTTTGGATTTGTTTACCAAACGCCCTAACAGAAGAAGCTATTGGACATAAAAGGACATAAATGGTGGACATTATCTAACAAAACAAGCATTTATTGTGGAACTGTGATTCCTGGGAGTGCATTCTGATGAAGATCATCCAAGGTAAGTGAATATTTATAATGCTATTTATTACTAATGTTGACGACCCAACATGGCGGATATTTCTCAAGCTGGTTTGGGCTCTGAGTGCCGTACTCAGGTTATGCTTTTTCCGTAAAGGTTTTTGAAATCTGACACAGTGGATACATTAAGGAGAAGTGTATCTAAAGTTCCATATATAATAGTTATATTTTCTTCAACATTTATACAGTATTTCTGTGAATTCATGTGGCTCTCTGCAATATCACTGCATGTTTTGGAACTACTGAACGTAACACACCAATGTAAAATAAGATTTTTGGATATAAATACGAAGTTCACCGAACAAAACATACATGTATTGTGTAACATTAAGTCCTATGAGTGTCATCTGGTGAAGATCATCAAAGGTTAGTGATTAATTTTCTCTCTATTTTTGCTTTTTGTGACTCCTCTCTTTGGCTGGAAAAATGGCTGGGTTTTTCTGTGAGTTGGTGGTGACCTAACATAATCATTTGTGGAGCTTTCGCTGTAAAGCATTTTTGAAATCAGACACTGTGGCTGGATTAACGAGAATTCTATCTTTAAAATGGTGCCTAATACTTGTATGTTTGAGAAATTTGATTTATGAGATTTCTGTTGATTTGTATTTGGCGCCCTGCAATTTCACCGCTAGCGGAAACCCAGTCCTTGACAGGTTACAATTCAGAAAGGATGTTTGAGATTATTTTTATTTTTTTACACCTTTCATCACTAAATAAAGGCGCAAGTTTAAATGAGTTCCACCTGAGCGAGTCTGACCATAATTTCCTTTTTGTACATTTATTTAACTAGGCAAGTCAGTTAATAGGGATCGCCTTATTTCAATTTTCACCTAAAATGACATACCCAAATCTAACTGCCTGTACCCCAGGCCCTGAAGCGAGGATATGCATATTCTTGGTACCATTTGACAGGAAACACTTTGAAGTTTGTGGAAATATGAATTAAATGTAGCAGAATACAACACAATAGATCTGATAGAAGAAAATGCTACCACCAACCATCTTTGAAATGCAACAGAAAGGTCCCATATCTAGCCATCACTCTGTAATTCCCATGGTGTCCACAAGATGGCAGAAGTGTATGTGTAAAGTTTCAGACGGATAACTTGAAGTATGAGCAAACTACATGACATTTAGTGTGAAGTCACCCAGGTACATTTGGGCAAATCGTGAAGGAGACATTGGACTTTTATTTAGCTTTTCCAGTACTAGTAGCCATATTACAAGTTCAACATTTGCAAAACAGACAGTTTTCATAACTTCATTACTCTCCATATTCTTATACTTTTTGTCCAAAAGGAAAAGGCTTGCTGTCGCACAAGGTTAGCAGCTACATTTTGCGACAGATAAAGGGTTTCCGGCAATTGTAATCTAAAGTGTTGTACCACTTTTCTACCATACTCCCGTAAAGCCCAGCCCATTGGCTATCTAGATAGCTTTGTTTGACCCCGATTGGTGCTTATTTGACAAAGATACAGTCGATCAAGTGAAGACCGCCCGTGTCATTGGCGTGCCATGACCAAATTTGGTGTCAAAAATGATTGTGCATGCTATATGGACCTTTGTAGGATATGAAAAATGATTTTATCTATCAAAATGACACTTCATGTTATCTCTGGGTCCCTTTGGATGATAAATCAGAGCACGATTTCAGAATGTAAGTATACATTTCACCTTCAGAGGTGAATTTATCAAACGTAATTGCATTGAAAAAGGTGTTTTGTTGTTAGGAGCTGTCCTCAAACAATAGCATGGCATTTTTCTGCGGTAATAGCTACTGTAAATTGGACAGTGCAGTTATATTAACAAGAATTTAAGCTTTTGGCCGATGTAAGACTTATATGTACCAACATTTGTTGTTTCTCTAAAGTCTGCAATCGTGACACAAGGCGCTACATGATTTACAACTGTCCCATTGACAGGACGCCTATCCCTAAGTTAAGAACAAATTCTTATTTACAATGACGGCCTACCCCGGCCAAACCTTAACGACGCTGGGCCAATTGTGCGCCGCCCTATGGGACTCTCAATCTGGGCCGGTTGTGATACAGCCTGGAATAGAACCAGTGTCTTTAGTGACGGCTTGCACTGAGGTGCAGTGCCTTAGACGGCTGTGCCACTGGGGAGCCCCACTATGATGACACACCAAATGCGTTTGATGAATCGTGGGAAAAGGGCAAGAATAGGATTTTGTAGGCTACAGTCCAAGCTGTCTTCCAATGGTGCGACTGCTGTCAGAATCCAAAGATTATCCAACTTGAATAAATGCTTGGAGGTAAGGATGACCTATGTAAGGATGACCTATGTCCTCCCAGGCCCACCCATAGGCTGAGCCCCAGCCCAGTCATGTGAAATCCATAGATGAATAATATTTATTTAAATCTCCTTATATGAAAATTAAAATAAAAATGTTTATATGCCTAATGAACACATGCTCAAATTTACACAGATTACATTACTGAGTTTGGGTAATCGAAAAGTTACATTACTGATTACAATTTGACAGGTAACTAGAAACGGATAACATTTCGAAAGGAACCTAGCCAACCCTGTGTAATTAATTCGTTATTGCACATTTCAGACTTCACTGTTTCCATGTTCAGGCCTTGATGTCCTCTTCTGCTTTCGCTCCATCTTTTTGAACTAAGTTTTACAACCAACACTGCAACAGTAAAACTATGTATTTTTGAGGTTCAGTAAGCTTCGAGATTCAGGAAGCTTTGAGTTAGCCACCCAAGCTCTGCTGTGGGGCATAGCCAACCATTGTCATGGTTCAGGGGGGGGGGTCTCCTCACAGTCAGAGTCAGACAAATGCCTCCACTATGGGCCACTCTGGAGCCGGCGCCACACACAGTCCAGCTTAACGTCCTCGGATGCTTCTAGTGCTATGTATATTATTACAGTCAGACTAAGACGGCGCCCACACACACACACACACACTGTAGCACGTAGAAACAAACCGGAGCATTCACAAATATACAATCTGTGTTGGGGTTGTCTTCTTTAGACCATTAACATCATGTGTCTTCCTGCCTCCTGATCAGCAGTCACAGAGTTATGCGTCCCAAACGGCACCCTATTCCTTTGGGCTCTGGTCAAAAGCAGTGCACTATATAGGGAATAGGGTGCCATTTGGGACACAAGTCAATATCATTAACAGTAGAGCAGAATCTGGGGGCCTCGTCTCATGACCCTGTCGGGGTAAACCAAGGCAGCAATATCTGTCAGAAGAATGTAGTCAGGTGAAAGGTGAGAAGAGAAAAAAACATTCCCAATTTTCAGAGGGAGAACAACACTAGTCCCGGCGCTTCACTTCCACCTCGCAAACAGTTGATGCGCAGCGACAGAAATAAAAAAATTGCCCAACAAATGGTTTCAGAGCCTCTATGTCTGTTTCACCTCAGCATTGTCACGTTGGCGGGAGAGAGTGGGAAAAAAAATGGAAGCTGACACATTTTCTGACCGTTGTGACACGAGCCCTGTCAGTCTGTCACATCACAAAAAACACCTATAGGAAAGGGCAGTCCTCTCTCAATTGACATGAGAGGTTTTCATCATCCAGAGAAAAAGCCTACAGTGCATGAACAATAATAGCATGAGGATAAACATATAATAATATGTGCCAATTAGCAAATTATTTTATTCAAAATGACAATTTCAGATGGGTGGCCACAGCAGGTATCGAACCCATGATCTTTGGTGTCGCAAGTGCCATGCTCAACCAACTGACCGACACAGGACCAAAACCTTTGGTGTAAGGACCTAGTAGGCACAACACACTACTGTCCATAGACAGCACAATGCAAAATGTAGCTCTTACAGCTAGGTCAAGACGCAGTACCAAAGGTACATTTTACTAAATGTTTCTCAGAGTAGGAAGTTCTGATCTAGAATCAGTTTAGCCTTTTAGATCAATATTAATACATTGAGTGGAACTGTTCTTAGATCAGCACTTAATTTTAGACACTTTTTAAATGTTGGCCCCAATTAATTGATCTTGGGTCTTGTAACAAATTACATTTTAAATTTGTTGCTCAATGTCACCTTCTCACTTGAAATTGGACATGCTTCTGAAGAACCTTTGACAAATTATATATCATTATAACTAAGTTGTAAAAAAAATCAAACCGGTCTGGAAATAGAAATTGCCATAATATGATAGCTATGATGACTAGAAGTCTCTCCTCTCTTTCTCCTCTAGGCAAAGCCAGGTGGGATGTTTCATAACTCTCCTCTTATGATTGTCCTTTTGTGAAAAGAGAGATTGTCCGTACGTCTGGGAAGACTATGAATAGGCCACATTGTCATCAATACTGCTAATGTGTCTGTGCTCTGTCCCTCTCTAGCTCTCTTTCTCCACTTCTCCCTCCCTCCAGCAGACCTGACTAAATAATTAAAAGAAGCGACCAGCTTCCACAGGGGAAGCTTGTTAGACTTGGGCCAGAGTTTCATTACTCATGCTCTTTCTTCTGTATTTGTGACCAACCAGTTTGATCTCATGTAGCAAAATGTGAAATTGTGATTTCAAAAAAATATATCTATTTTTTTACATTGGAGAAAAGTAGACAGAGCTAGAAAATGGTGTATCGTACACTACATTTGAGGAACAATGGGAAAGTAATTCTGCTTTGAAAGTTCATAAACTTGTAACCGCACCTTTGAGAAAATGGCCCTTGAATAGTTTGGTACACCTACTGGAGAGCTCTTCTTTGTCTACACTCATTCAGCATCGTTCACACCCTCATAAGTCTTAGCCCCACCCATCTCTAAGGATTCACATGTGAGGCCATGTGCTAAACAGAGTGAGTACGGTAGTGTACTAAATAACCAAAGATTTCAAGACTAAAGGCTGGTTTATAATTCGTCTATCAACATGTCTGAATACAGTTGTTGCAGTGACATCATGAACATTCGATTGTCGTCCGACATCAAACTTGTCCTTGTCGTTATGAAAAAGTTTGAACACAAAAACAACAGGCTGCACGACATCGGCAGCCTGGTGGTCCAAAATTGCATAACAGGTGTATTTTAACACCAATAACCCATCAGTTTAAAAATGAATTGAGTATTTGTCAATCTAGCAAACCAGGCAACTAAAAGCAACTTTCCAAACCATGTTTGTTCATTTCTAACTTGTTAGCTGGATAGCCAGTTAAAATAATGACCATATCATGTACAGTACCAGTCAAAAGTTCGGACCACCTACTCATTCAAGGGTTTTTCTTTATTTTTGCTATTTTCTACATTGTAGAATAGTGAAGACATCTAAACTACTAAATATTGATACATGTAGTAACCTATTTTTTTTTACACAAATCAAAGTACATTTTATATTTGAGATTCTTCAAAGTAGCCACCCTTTGCCTTAATGACCACTTTGCACACTCTTGTCATTCTCTCAACCTGATTCATGAGGTAGCAACCTGGAATACATTTCAATTAACAGGTGTGCCTTGTTAAAAGTGAATTTGTGGAATTTCTTTCCTTCTTAATGCGTTTGAGCCAATCAGTTGTGTTGTGACAAGGTAGGGTTGGTATGCAGAAGATAGCCCTATTTGGTAAAAGACCAAGTCCATATTATATCAAGAACAGCTCAAATAAGCAAAGAGAAATGACAGTCCATCATTATTTTAAGTTATGAAGAGCAGTCACAAAAACCATCAAGCGCTATGATGAAACTGGCTCTCACGAGGACCGCCACAGAAAAGGAAGACCCAGAGATACCTCTGCTGCAGAGGATAAGTTCACTAGATTTACCAGTCTAAAAAATTGCAGCCCAAATAAATGCTTCAGAGTTCAGACACATTTCAACTAGTGATGCACCGATATGAAGTGTTTGGCCGATACCGATATCCGTTATTTTCCTTGCCAAACAACCGATACCGATGACCGATATTTACCATTTTAGAGGCCTTTAAGCATTCTGGTACAGTTAAACAGTTAACACACACAGATGTCTAGGCACTGCATCTCAGTGCAAGAAGTGTCACTACAGTCCCTGGTTCGAATCCAGGCTGTATCACATCCTGCCGTGATTGGGAGTCCCATAGTGCGGCGCACAATTGGCCACGTGTCGTCCGGGCAGTCATTGTAAATAAGAATTCGTTCTTAACTAGTTAAATAAAAGTTACACACACACACACACAAAAAAAATATATATATATTTTGTTGGCATTTACATTTGTCCCCATTACCAGTAAAACATAATCAAAACCTATTTCTTTCACTTACTTGCTGTGCTGTTTCGTTGTTCATTTGTTCAGTCATTTCATTCTCAACCAGGATTTCTATGGAACGCCATTTGGGTCTTTGCGTGTCAAAAAAGACACACGTCAAATAACACTATTTGACGTGTCAAATAACACAACATCTGTTTCAGTAGCTTCAGTAGCTAGGTGTCATCTAAAAAAAATGAATTTATAAGATAGTTCTTATTTGATTAATGGTGGTCGTACCCATCTATGTGAAGCTAGCCACAATAAGGATTAACCACAATAGTGGACTTTGCGGTTAGCCTTCAAAATAAAAGTATGGCATAATTCTACTCTTTGTATTCATTTGCATTACTGTCAATGACATACTTTTTAAGGCAAACCACAAATTCCACTATTGTGCCTAATCCTTATTGTGGCTAGCTTCACAACACATAACCCACATAACTAGCCAGATGAAGCTAGCTGGCTGCTTATAACGTTAGCTTTGGGCAACAGGGTTAAGTTGCTGTCTAGCTATTTATTTTCATGAACTGAAGTTCAATTTCAATAGGCGAACAAGTGGCAACCTAGCTAATACTTACTCACGAGGATTCCTAAATCATTGCTAAGAATAGTGAAAATGACAGTTTCTACTGGTCATTGTTTTCAGACTGGTTGTATTTGTGCTAGCTAGGTACCAAGCTAAAAACTAGCTACCACAGAAGTTGCAGTCGAACAAACAATGCTTCATTACCAACGCGGTATTGTAAAAACATAGTTCGTGGCCGGTGTTTGCTTGTTTGCAGATTTTTTTGTACAGCTTTGACAGTGCTACTGTATCTTTTTTGACATGCAAAGACCCAAACGGCGTTCCATAGTATGTATGTTGTGAAGCTAATAGCATTGACGCTATTACTGTGTTATTTCGGTAGGGAAATATCTGAAAAATAGCGCACTTGGTAGTGTGTACCGGTGCTCGACCAGTTGGTGAAAGCCAACATCACCCACGACAGAGAATGGTTGATTGTCAAGGGCAATTAATTCCATTATCTTGGCTTTAATGTATTTCGCCTTTGAGCTGTCTTGATGAAATGTTGTTACTCTTTCAAATGACTGCTTGATCCACACAGCAGACATTGTGGGCTAGGTTAGGAATGCTGTGTTGCACGTATAGTGCAAATGTT
This sequence comes from Oncorhynchus tshawytscha, assembly GCF_018296145.1. Classification (NCBI taxonomy): domain Eukaryota; kingdom Metazoa; phylum Chordata; class Actinopteri; order Salmoniformes; family Salmonidae; genus Oncorhynchus; species Oncorhynchus tshawytscha. Next base: position 52,810,365 of record NC_056438.1, on the reverse strand, counting down.
ACGTGGAATCATTACGTCATGTACCTACATTATACAGGTATGCACATCAGCTTTGACATCGGTTTGCACATCGGGGCGTTAAACTAGACAGACATCGGCCATTTTTTTTTGCTAATATCGGCCGATTACGATATGTTCACCGATATATCATGCATCCCCAATTTCAACATGAACTGTTCAGAGGAGACTGCGTGAATCAGGCCTTCGTGGTCGAATTGCTGCAAAGAAACCACTACTAAAGGACACCAATAAGAGGAAAGAATTGCTTGGGCCAAGAAACACAAGCAATGGACATTTGACCGGTGGAAATCTGTTCTTCGGTCTGATGAGTCCAAATTTGAGATTTTTGGTTCCAACCGCTGTGTCTTTGTGAGCATGGAGGAGGAGGTGTGAAGGTGTGGGAGTGCTTTGCTGGTGACACTGTCTGATTTATTTAGAATTCAAGGCACACTTAACCAGCATGGCTACCACAGCATTCTGCAGCGATACGCCATCCAATCTGATCTGGTTTGCTCTTAGAGGGACTATCATTTGTTTTTCAAGAGGACAATGACCCAACAGACCTCCAGGCTGTGTAAGGACTATTTGATCAAGAACGAGAGGGATGGAGTGCTGCATCAGATGACCTGACCTCCACAATCATCCAACTTCAACCCAAATTGAGATGGTTTGGGATAAGTTGGACTGCAGAGGGCAGGGAAAAGCAGCCATCAAGTGCTCAGCACATGTGGGAACTCCTTCAAGACTGTGAATCTGGTTGAGAGAATGCCAGGCGTGTGCAATGCTGTCATCCAGGCAAAGGGTGGCTACTTTGAAGAATCTCAAATATAACATTTATTTTAATTTTGTTTAATACTTTTTTGGTTACTACATGATTCCATATGTGTTATTTCATAGTTTTGTTGTCTTCACTATTATTCTACAATGTAGAAAATAAATAAAAACTCCTTAATGAGTAGGTCTGTCCAAACCTTTGACTGCTACCATAGCCGACAATGTCTTAACTTCAACTAATTTGCATTCATTTTTACAGGAAAATGTACTTGTAAATAAGGCTCTTGTTGTGAGTTTATGGTGAGCTAATTACAGAAAATAGCTTACGGTTGTGAATGACAAAATAAAATCAGGGCATTCTACCAGAGAATTTTATAACTTTTTTTGAATATTATATCCTAATCTGACTTTGGTGCAGGTTATGTTCTTCACATTAGCATTTCTGGTAAACACACACCATTTCAAATCAAATCTACGTTTATTTATTTGTCACATGCACAGGAAGTGGAAACGGTACAGTGAAATGGATACTTGCATAGTGGAGTCTTTTGTTCAGACATGTAGCTAGCTAGCTAAACAATGTACCATGATCCCAGCTTGTAACGTTACTACCCTGCATGAATCTACAGGTAGCTAAAGCTAACCAACTAGGTTCAAGGTTAGGGCGCTGGTCAAAAGGAGTGCATCATATAGGGAAATGATGCTTTATTATAGGGTGCCATTCCAGACGGAGCCCTAGCTAGCTGCAGCGCTCCTCCACGACAGGGCCCAGAATTCCACACGAGAGCGTCAACGATAGGCAGCCGACACACACACAGGGGCCATTCTGTGATGTAGTGAATCGGAGGCCGTTGGCTGCATTCTGAGGCATTATTTAGCTAGAACACAGATGGCTCAGGGGCAGAGTGGGGGGGCCAAGCAGCATGGACCCAGTAGGCATCAGTCACTGACCATTAGAGGCAGAGCATTCCTCTCCTCCTTCTAGCCACACACACACACACACACACACACACACACACACACACACGAGAGAGAGAAGGGTGGGGAACTACGAACTACCAATAGCTCTAGATTTAACGGCTCTCCCTCACTGTATCCAAAAACAGAGAAAACACATTCTTCCCATGATGCAGATAGAAAATTGAAAACAGCCTAACTGCCAAGCTTTCTTTTCTTTCTCCCCTCTGCTTTTTCATTTGCAAAGCTTATTGTAGAGAGACACAGGCAGCAGGCTACCAGGAGAATGGATAACAAAGATGTTTACCATTAGTGAATAGAGCGATCATAGGGAACTTGTTTAGAGGCTGCATTACATTCATGAAGCACAGATCTGCATTACCCTCTAGGACTATGTCTACTCCATTAAAAACATCTCACATTCACCATGTAAATATTGAACTGAGATATATATATATATATATATATATATATATATATATATATATATATATATATATATATATATATATATATATATATATATATATATATATATATATATATATATATATATATACACATATATATATACATATACATGCACAGACAGACACACACACCCCTTCAAATGTGTGGATCCGGCTTTCAGACACTCAGGTTTCTGACAGGTGTATAAAATCGAGCACAACGCCATGCAATCTCCATAGACAAACACTGACAATAGAATGGCCTTACTGAAGACCTCAGTGACTTTCAAAGTGGCACCGTCATAGGAAGCCCCTTTTCCAACAAGGTAGTTCGTCAAATTTCTGCCCTGCTAGAGCTGCCCTGATCTACGATAAGTGCCGTTATTACGAAGTTGAAACATCTAGGAGCAACAACGGCTCAGCCGGGAAGTGGTAGGCCACACAAGATCAGAACGGGCCCACCGAGTACTGAGGCGCATAGCGCATTGAAAGTGTCTGTCCTCGGTTGTAAAACTCACTACCGAGTTCCAAACAGTCTCTGGAAGAAACGCCAGCGCAATAACTGTTCATCGGGAGCTTCATGAAATGGGTTTCCATGTCTGAGAAGCCGCACACAAGCTTAAGATCACCATGCTTATTGCTAAGCATCGGCTGGAGTGGTGTTAAGCTCACCGCCATTGGACTCTGGAGCAGTGGATACGTGTTCTCTGGAGTGATGAATCACACTTCACCATCTGGCAGTATGACGGATGAAACTAGGAACGCTACCTGCCCCAATGCATAGTGGCAACTGTAAAGTTTGGTGGAGAAGGAATAATGGTCTGAGGCTGTTTTTAATGATTTGTGCTAGGCCCCTTAGTTCCAGTGAAGGGAAATCTTCACGCTACAGCATACAATGACATTCTAGACTATTCTGTGCTTCCAATTTCATGGCAACAGTTTGGGGAAGGCCCTTCCTGTTTCAGCATGACAATGCCCCGTGCACAAAGCGAGGTTCATACAGAAATGGTTTGTCGAGATCAGTGTGGAAGAACTTGATTAGCCTGCTCAGAGCCCTGACCTCAACGCCATCGAACACCTTTGGGATGAATTGGAAAGCTGACTGCGAGCCAGGCCTAATCGCTCCAAACATCAGTAACCAACCTCACTAATGCTTTTGTGGCTGAAAGGAAGCAAGTCCACTGCAGCAATGTTCCAACATCCAGTGGAAAGATTTACCAGAAGAGTAGAGGTTGTGATAGCAACAAAAGGGGGACCAACTGTAAATTAACGTCCATGATTTTGGAATGAGATGTTTGACGAGCAGGTGTCAGTCTAGTCTAGTCTAGTCTAGTCTAGTCTTGTTCTGTGTGTGTGTGTACAGAATGTGTAGTGGATATGACCAGGGGTCTGTGGTTTTGATGTTAGGAATGAGAACACAACTATTTACTTAACCAGCCAGGTTTCCCCCTCCCCCAAAGATCATGTCCTGAACTTTGACTAGGTAAGCGTCCCAAATGTCACCCCAATCACATAGTGCACAACATAAGAAATAGGGAGCCATTTGTGACGAAGCCAAGACTTTAGCTCGTTCCCATAGCATGTTATGACTGTCAGTGTCTACTCACTATGCTCGGTTTATTGCTTAAGAGAAATGGGACATTAATGATAGTGGAAACAAATCGACAGTTACACGTTGGGATATTATTTCACGATATTTCGTATTAAGACAATAACGTAATATTATTTTTGTGGTAGTTGGCTGTACCTGAACTAATACTTTCAGCACTTGTATTTCCATGACTGATCAGAACTTGTTTTCTCATGGCTCTCTCGTCTCTGCATGAGACATACGGTGAGCAATATGTTTGCAACATCGAATCACAATAAAATTACTGTATCGAATTGCATACATATAGAATCGTGACAGTCGCTATTCATATCTTATCTGCACCGAAGTACCGTGATATCGTATTGTGAGGTCCCTGGCAATTCCCAGCCCTAACCTACATGGTTGGATGTTAGTTGCTGTCTGAAAGATTCATGACATACTCATCACCATCCCAATAGATATGATAGGGCTCTGGTCAAAATTAGTGCACTATATAGGGAATAGGGTACCATTTGGGCCACATTCTACTTCTATGTTGTGTACAGTAAGTCACAGGAACAACACACAGGAGCACACACAGAGCCACTCAGAACAACAAGGATGGAGGAACACTGTGGTTCTATAGAGAGTTAACCCCTGACCTCTTTGGTAACAGGGGAAGCAGCGCCCAGCTGGGACGTAACAAAACCATGAGGAACCCGAGGGTTAACTGTTGGCGAGCTCCATGATAACCACCGAGGGTGTGAACATACTCACAACTAAGACACTTGGAAGGAAACAGGCGGAGTATGCAGAGAAGAACATTCATACACAGAACTGCATACAAATGCAAATATTCTTAACTCCATTGTCACCCAGTCTCTCCATGCAAATTATGGAAATGAAGGATTTCAGAATACGGCAGTACATTCTTTAGACGTGTCATCACTTTTACATCCTGTGTCCCCCAACAGAGACACGGACAGTTGGTGGTGAGTGGGTCTCTGTGATGCGCTGGTATGGTGATAAAAGAATGAATCAATTGCTGGTCGTAATATGCACTGTGCACACATGGTGAGCAAAACAAAACGGGGGTACTGTGGGAAATGGTCTTAAGTGCTCATGACATTTCAGAAAACCAAATTTAGCAGAGATTGTGCATCCAACTGCTCATATGAGAAACATTAGCATTGAGATATTTAAGCTTGATAGATTGTGAATGGAAAACAATGGCAGCCAAATAATCCGCCCGGGTTCTCCGGCTATAAACAAAACAAGCCATAAAAACATCAAGCAAAAATCTCTATCGGACGGCAGAAAAAGGTCATATGACACGAATGCTAAAAATAGTCCCATTTTATGTGTGGTCTTTTGTGAAGAACTAGATAATTAAGTTTTCATCATTTGCTGGATAGGTGCGTGTGTGTCTTGCTTTTCCCCTAACAAGACATATTCTCCACTCTGATGAACAAATACAGCTCATTTGCCAAGAACGATGCCTATATGTACACTGAACAAAAATGATAAACGCAACATGTAGTGTTGGTCCCATGTTTCATCAGCTGCAATAACAGATCACAGAAATATTCCATATGCACAAAAAATGTCTGACAGGTGTGACATTATCAAGAAACTGATTAGACAGCATCACCATTGCACAAGTGCACCTTGAACTGGGGACAATAAAAGGCCACCCTAAAATGTGCAGTTTTAACAACACAATGGTCAAAGATTGCTCAAGTTGAGAGACCGAGCCATTCACTAGCTGAATGAAGGAATGTCACCAGAGCTGTTGCCAGAAAATTGAATGTTCATTTCTCTACCATAAGCCGCCTATGTCGTCGTTTTAGAGAATTTGGCAGTACTGTGTGTGTCCAACCGGCCTCACAACCGCAGACCACTTGTAACCACGCCAACCCAGGACCTCCACATCCAGCTTCTTCTCCTGCAGGATCATCTGAGATCTGCCACCGGTACAGCTGATGAAACTGTGGGTTTGCACAGCCAAAGAATTTCTAAACAAACTGTCAGAAACCATCTCAGGGAAGTTCATCTGCATGCTTGTTGTCCTCACCAGGGTCTTGACCTGACTGCAGTTCAGCGTCATAACAGACTTCAGTGGCAAATGCTGTCCTTTGATGGCCACTGACATTATGGAGAAGTGTGCTCTTCACGGATGAATCCCAGTTTCAACTGTGCCGGGCGAGCGGTTTGCTGATGTCAACGAGTGCCCCACAGTGGCGGTGGGGTTATACTATGGGCAAGCATAAGCAGACAGAGAACACAATTGCATTTTAAATCGATGACAATTTGAATGCACGGACACACCGTGAAGAGATCCTGAGGCCCATTGTCGTACCATTCATCCACTCCCATCCCCTTGTCACAAGGATCTGTACACAATTCCTGGAAACTGAAAATATCCCAGTTCTTCCATGGCCTGCATACTCAGCAAACATGTCACCCACTTAGCATGTTTGGGATGATCTGAATCGACAGCGTGCTCCAGTTGCCGCCAATATTCACTTCGCACATCCATTGAAGAAGAGTGAGACAACATTCCACAGGCCCCAATCAACAGCCTGATTGATCAACTCTAGGTGAAGGGACCTCCATAGTGACGCAGTGGTCCAAAGCACTGCATTGCAGTGCTTGAGGCGTCACTATAGACCCGGGTTCGATCCCAGGCTGTGTCAAAGCTGGCCCTGACCGGGAGACCCATGAGGCGGCGCACAATTGGCCTAGCGGCGTCCGGGTTTTTATTTTATTTTTATTTCACCTTTATTTAACCAGGTAGGCTAGTTGAGAACAAGTTCTCATTTGCAACTGCGACCTGGCCAAGATAAAGCGTAGCAATTCGACACATAGAACAACAGAGTTACACATGGAATAAACAAAACATACAGTCAATAATACAGTAGAACAAAAGAAAACAAAAAGTCTAGATACAGTGAGTGCAAATGAGGTGAGTTAAGGAAATAAATAGGTCATGGTGGCGAGGTAATTACAATATAGCAATTAAACACTGGAATGGTAGATCGGCATAAGATGAATGTGCAGGTAGAGATACTGGGGTGCAAAGGAGCAAAATAAATAAATAAATACCAGTATGGGGATGAGGTAGGTAGATAGATGGGCTATTTACAGATAGGCTAAGTACAGGTGCAGTGATCTGTAAAATGCTCTGACAGCTGGTGCTTAAAGCTGGTGAGGGAGATGTTAGTCTCAGCTTCAGAGATTTTTGCAATTCGTTCCAGTCATGGGCAGCAGAGAATTGGAAGGAAAGACGACCAAAGGAGGAATTGGCTTTGGGGGTGACCAGTGAGATATACCTGCTGGAGCACGTGCTACGAGTGGGTGCTGCTATGGTAACCAGTGAGCTGAGATAAGGCGGGGCTTTACCTAGCAGAGACTTGTAGATAACCTGTAGCCAGTGGGTTTGGCGACGAGTATGAAGCGAGGGCCAACCAACGAGAGCGTACAGGTCGCAATGGTGGGTAGTGAATGGGGCTTTGGTGACAAAATGGATGGCACTGTGATAGACTGCATCCAGATTTGTTGAGTAGAGTGTTGGAGGCTATTTTATAGATGACATCACCGAAGTCGAGGATCAGTAGGATTGTCAGTTTTACGAGGGTGTTTGGCAGCATGAGTGAAGGATGCTTTGTTGCGATATAGGAAGCCGATTCAAGATTTCATTTTGGATTGGAGATGCTTAATGTGAGTCTGGAAGGAGAGTTTACAGTCTAACCAGACACCCAGGTATTTGTAGTTGTCCACGTATTCTAAGTCAGAGCCGTCCAGAGTAGTGATGCTGGACGGGCGAGCAGGTGCGGGCAGCGATCGATTGAAAAGCATGCATTTAGTTTTACTTGCGTTTAAGAGCAGTTGGAGGCCACGGAAGGAGAGTTGTATGGCATTGAAGCTCGTCTGGAGGTTAGTTAACACAGTGTCCAAGGAGGGGCCAGAAGTATACAGAATGGTGTCGTCTGCGTAGAGGTGGATCAGAGAATCACCAGCAGCAAGAGCAACATCATTGATGTATACAGAAAAGAGTCGGCCCGAGAATTGAACCCTGTGGCACACCCATAGAGACTGTCAGAGGTCCAGACAACAGGCCCTCCGATTTGACACACTGAACTCTATCAGAGAAGTAGTTGGTAAACCAGGCCAGGCAATCATTTGAGAAACCAAGGATGTCGAGTCTGCCAATAAGAATGTTGTAATTGACAGAGTCGAAAGCCTTGGCCAGGTCGATGAATACGGCTGCACAGTAATGTCTCTTATCGATGGCGGTTATGATGTCGTTTAGAACCTTTAGCGTGGCTGAGGTGCACCCATGACCAGCTGTGAAACCAGATTGCATAGCGGACAAAGGGGAGGGTTAGGGGAGGGTTTGGCCGGTCTGAATTTCCTTGCATCATCGCACTCCAGCGACTCCTTGTGGTGGGCCGGGCGCTTGCAAGCTGACCACGGTCGCCAGTTGTATGGTGTTTCCTCCGACACACTGGTGTGGCTGGCTTCCGGTCGTGTTTCAGAGGACCCAAGGCTCTCGACCTTCGCCTCTCCCGAGTCCATACGGGAGTTGCAGCAATGGGAGAAGACTCACTACCAATTGGATATCATGAAATTTGGGAGAAAAAGAGGTAAAAGTCAAAAATGAAATTATAGTAAGTATGTGAACCTTTTGGAATTACCTGGATTTCTGCATAAATTGGTCATAACATTTGATCTGATCTTCGTCTAAGTCACCACAAGAGACAAACACAGTGTGCTTAAACTAATAACACACAAATTATCGTTTTTTTCTTGTCTATATTGAATACATCATTTAAACATTCACAGTGTAGGTTGGAAAAAGTACGTGAACCCCTAGGCTAATGACTTTTTCAAAAGCTAATTGGAGTCTGGAGCCAGATAACCTAGAGTCCAATCAATTAAATGAGATTTGAGATGTTGGTTAGAGCTGCCCTGCCCTATAAAAAACACTCACAAAATGTGAGTTTGCTATTCACAAGAAGCATTGCCTGATGTGAACCATGCCTCGAACAAAAGAGATCTCAGAAGACCTAAGATTAAGAATTGTTGACTTGAATAAAGCTAGAAAGGATTACAAAAATATCTCTAAAAGCCTTCATGTTCATCAGTCCACGGTAAGACAAATTGTCTATAAATGGAGAAAGTTCAGCACTGTTGCTACTCTCCCTAGGAGTGGCTGTCCTGCAAGGATGACTGCAAGAGCACAGCGCAGAATGCTCAATGAGGTGAAGAAGAATCCTAGAGTGTCAGCTAAAGAGTTACAGAAATCTCTGGAACATGCTAACATCTCTGTTGACGAGTCTACGATAGGTAAAACACTAAACAAGAATGGTGTTCATGGGAACACCACGGAAGAAGCTACTGCTGTCCAAAACAAAACATTGCTGCACGTCTGAAGCTCGCAAAAGAGCACCAGGATGTTCCACAGCACTACTGGCTAAATATTCTTTGGGCAGATTAAACTAAAGTTTAGTTTTTTAGAAGGGACACACAACACTTTGTGGATAAAAAAGGCACAGCACACCAACATCAAAACCTCATCCCAACTGTAAAGTATGGTGGAGGGAGCATCATGGTTTGGAGCTGCTTTGCTGCCTCAGGGCCTGGACAGCTTGCTATCATCGATGGAAAAATGAATTCTATGTTTATCAAGACATTTTGCAGGAGAATGTAAGGCTATCTGCCAATTGAAACTCAGAGGTTGGGTGATGCAACATGACAACGACCCAAAACATTAGTAAATCAGCAGAATGGCTTCAACAGAAGAAAAACACCTTCTGGAGTGGCCCTGTCAGAGTCCTGACCTCAACCCAATTGAGATGCTGTGGCATGACATCGAGAGCGGTTCACACCAGACATCCCAATAATATTGCTGAACTGAAACAGATTTGTAAAGAGGAATGGTCTAAAATTCCTCCTAACCGTTGTGCAGGTTTGATCCGCAACTACAGAAAACGTTTGGTTGAGGTTAATGCTGCCAAAGGAGGGTCAACCAGTTATTAAATCCAAGGATTCACATACTTTTCCCACCCTACACTGTGAAGGTTTACATGGTGTGTTCAATAAAGATGTGAAAACGTAGAATTGTTTGTGTGTTATTAGTTTAAGCAGACTGTGTTTGTCTATTGTGACTAAGATGAAGATCAGATCTAATTTTATGACCAATTTATGCAGAAATCCAGGTAATTCCAAAGGGTTCACATACTTTTTCTTGCCACTGTAATAATAATCTCTGTGAAGGAGATGTGTCGCGCTGCATGAGGCAAATGGTGGTCCCACCAGATACCGACTGGAATTCTGATCCACGCCCCTACATGTTTTTAAGCTATCTGTGACCAACAGATGCACATCTGTTTTCCCAGTCATGTGAAATCTATAGATTAGGGCCTAATTAATGTATTTAAATTGACTGATTTCCTTATATGAACTGTAACTAAAATCTTAGAAATTGTTTCATGTTGCGTTTATATTTTTGTTCAGTATTGGATGTGTCCCAAATGGCACCCTATTCCCTACATAGTGCACTACTTTTAAACAGAGCACTACAGTGCATTCGGAAAGTATTCAGAAAATATTTTAAAATTAAATACCTTATTTAGAGAAGTATTCAGACCCTTTACTCAGTACTTTGTTGAATCACCTTCAGCAGTGATTACAGCCTCGAGTCTTATTGGGTATGACGTTACAAGCTTGACACACCTGTATTTGGGGAGTTTCTCCCATTCTTCTCGGCAGATCCTCAAGCCCTGTCAGGTTGAATGGGGAACGTTGCTCCACAGCTATTAACAGGTCTCTCCAGAGATGTTTGATCGGGTTCAAGTCCACGCTTTGGCTGGGCCACTCAAGGACATTCAGAGACTTGACCCAAAACCACTCCTGCATTGTCTTGGCTGTGTGCTTAGGGTTGTTGTCCTGTTGGAAGATGAACCTTCGCCCAAGTCTGAGGTCCTGAGCGCTCTGGAGCAGGTTTTCATCAAGGATCTCTGTTCCTCGCCCTGTTCATCTTTGACTTGTCTTCCAGACCCTGTCGCTGAAAACATCCCCACAGCATGATGCTGCCACCACCAAGCTTCAACGTAGGGATGGTGCCAGGTTTCCTCCAGACATGACACTTGGTATTCAGGGCAAAGAGTTCAATTTTGGTTTCATCAGACCAGAGAATCTCTTGGCAAACTCAAAGCGGATTGTGTTATTGGTCACCTCCCTGACCAAGGCCCTTCCTCCCCTGGTTGCTCAGTTTGGCCAGACGGCAAGCTGTAGGAAGAGTCTTGGTGGTTCCAAACTGCTTCCATTTAAGAATGATGGAGGCCACAGTGTTCTTGGGGACCTTCAATGCTGCAGACATTTTTTGGTACCCTTCCCCAGATCTGTGCCTCAACACAATCCCGTCTCGGAGCTCTACGGACAATTCCTTCGACCTCACAACTTGGTTTTTGCTCACCGCATGCACTGTCAACTGTGGGACCTTATATAGACAGGTGTGTGCCTTTCCAAATCATGTCCAACCAATTGAATTTGCCACAGGTGGACTCCAATCGAGTTGTAACATGTCAAGGATGATAAAAGGAAACGGGATGCACCGGAGCTCAATTTCGAGTCTCATAGGAAATACTTATGTAAATAAGGTATCCGTTTTTTTATTTTTAATACATTTGCAAAAAACTCTAAAAACATATTTAATCCATTTTATTTTAGAATAAGGCTGTAATGTAACAAAATGCTGAAAAAGTTAAGGGGTCTGAATACTTTCCAAGGGCACAGTATGTAGGGAATAGGGTGCCATTTGGGATGCATACTTAAGCTTGCTGTTGTCAAGCGGTGCTTCACAAACGTTGAGAGATAGCGTTACAGAACCCAACACGTGGAACGACAACAGAGCCCCGGGCAGGCGGCCACATCATGTCAAGGAGTCTACATTCGATGTCACAGCAGAGGAAAGGAGAAGTGAATAGAGGTTGGAGCTGGGGCTCAGCGACCAAAGAGCACTCAGCAGAGATATGGTTGCATCCCAAATGGAACATCTATTCCCTTTATAGTGCACTACTTTTGACCAGAGCCCTATGGGCCCTATGCACTACATAGGGAAGTGTGTGCCATCTGGGATTTAACCGTGATTCACTACTTGGGACTCCCTCATAGCCAAATGGCTGTTTTCTTCTGAGCCCAATACAAGTGTCTCATATACGTAGCCAGGGCCTAAAATTAACACCCACCATCCAACAAATGAGGGTAGATTTTGGCATTGGTGGGTAAGAATGTCTAATTCATCAGCCATGTTGGCAGGTGATTGCACTCAGGGCTCTACAGTGTGTGCATTTCATATAAATATTCAAAAGTAAAGACTGAGCACATGTGTGAGTTGTGATTTCTAGCAAAATAAATGCTGCAGTAGCTGTTTTCAAAGTATTTCTGATTTTGTTTCATATGGTTATGTACAAAGAAATACAAATCCTAACAGCCATTCCACCTCACTCAGCAATACTGTCTTTGTGTTTCTTGGCTATTTACATTGTTTTGTTCAGATGCTAGGTTGCTTTTCAATGTTTGAGTTTGCTTCCACTGCTAGCAAAGACATTGTCAGCTTCTACTGTCACGACTCTAGTGGCTCCGTTACCAAGGTAACCTTAAAGGGGCAGTTGAACATTTGTCTAATCTGTGGTATTTTGGTTAAAAGACAGGTCACAACGTATATAATTAAATTGAGAAATATACCACATTACTTTTTACCAGTAATACATTTATTGTTTTAGAATCATTCCTAAGCATGCTCATCTAACCGATATGAAATGGCTACCTAGTTAGCAGTGCGCGCTAGTAGCGTTTAAAAATCGGTGATGTCACTCGCTCTAAGTCCTTGTAGTAGTTGACTTTTGAGGAGTGATGGGTAACGATGCTTTGAAGGTGACTATTGTCAATGTGTGCAGAAGGTTCCTGGTTTAAGCCCAGATTGGGGCGATGAGAGGGACAAAAGCAATACTGTTTTGTTGTGTTTTTAGTGTAATTATGGCAAAACAAATCTGTGGCTGGTAGATTTTTTATTAATCTACCTGCCACAGTGGCTGGTATACAAAAAAGTTATTTATAGGTCCTGTACGCAGCCGACTGTGCATAATTGTCTGATAACACAGGAGATAAACAAAGCATTGAGACGCTTGCGGGGCCCCATGGTGCCTGATCAAAGGTAGTGCACTGCATAGGGAAAATAGTGCCATTTGGGACACAGACGTTGATTGTATTTCTACTGTATCTACTGTATTTCTAATGCTGCTTTCTTTTTGTTATTCTCAATGAGACAGTGGATCGTATTCAATCAAAGCCGCCGGTAGCTAAGTGTGTTTCTGTGCTAATCAGAAGCAGCAGGGCATCTTGGAATCATTGTGCATGATTTAGCTAGTTTGTCTTTGTTGGAAATATTGTTACATTTATCAAGTTGCTATATGAATCTCAACATTCTTCCTCCACTCAGTGGTCTTAACCCCAGAAACCTAGCTTAATGGTTTGGATTGAATAGGCCCTACTACCGTATTATTCAAATATATTTTGTCCCTTCAGGATGAGAATGTCATTAAGAGAGCTAGAGGTGGTGTGGCATTCACATTCACAGAGGCACAACTTCCTGCAGCTGTGTGTGTGTGTGTGTGTGTGTGTGTGTGTGTGTGTGTGTGTGTGTGTGTGTGTGTGTGTGTGTGTGTGTGTGAAAAGGAACAACAATTCTCCCAGCTGCAACTCTTCACATAATTACCATGATTGCAGACAGAGAAAGACAAGAGAGTGACAGACAGGAGGAAGGTCATAATAAAGGAGGTTCTTCCTCCACCCTCCTCATCCCTGTAATGATGACAAGCAGAGGCAGAATAACAACAGCGTTCCTCTATAGGTTCTGAATGCTGAATAGAGAACATTTGTTCACCTTAAAGCCCTTCTGACTGAGTCCCAATTGGCACCATATTCCTATATAGTGTACTACTTTTGAACAGGGTCCTATAGGTAGGAGGGAGTGGGTATTAGTTACCTATATAGGTAGTAGGCTTCCATTTGTGATGCAGCCTCTGACAAACGCCTGGTGACAACTCCTCAGTGACAGTCTGTCCCTCCGTGGTGGCCTCCTCCACGATCCATCCACACTGAGATGACACGCTGCTGCCGTCCTGCCATGCCATCAAGGATGTTTAGCTTAAAATGTAGGTCAGAATCAGCCAGCCCTGTAAGCAGCCACGCGCCTTTTCCTGCTTTGTGCTGAGCCACCCTGTCGTTATGATAATTTATATGGTGGGAGGAGGGTGGGGTGGGACTAGAAGCAGCCTCTGCCCCGAGGGCACCCGCCCCAACGCCCTGCTGGTTTCAGAGCATAAAGTGAACTGATTAGGGGGTGCATAGTGAACATAGGGCCTAGACTCGGCCTATTCCCTATAATGCACTATTTTAGATGGGTCCATAGATGGAACACTATTGGGAATATAGACATATACACGTTATATAAATAACAATACAGAGGGGTGATGCTGGTTTCAGAGCATAGTGGAGAAAAGGAAAGGTGTCATGGAGTGGATAAGACCACAACTGCTTTCTCTAAGCCCAGAGCAGCAGATGCTGCATTGTTTTATGACCTGGTAATAACCTACGTCGTCTTTAACCAAATTCTCATCTAACTGCCATCGCTATAGGGCAAGCATAACATACAGTCAGTCATTTGAGCCCTGAATGCTGATTGGCTGAAAGCTGTGGTATATCAGACCGTATTCCACAGGTATGACAATAAATTACATTTTACTGTTCTAATTAAGTTGGTAACCAGTATAGAATACCTATAAGGCACCTCTGGGTTTGTGGTATTTTAACTGTGTTTTTTCCCATATATAGACCCACCCTGTGTGTTTAAATAAAATCAACAATATGTATTGAACTCGCCTGATGCTTTAAGCACACTGTTTGATGAAATAAGACACAAATGATTCCAGATGGAGCCAGAGATCAAGATAACCAGAAAAGGGCCTCCCAATTGGCACAGTGATCTAAGCCACTGCATCGCAGTGCTAGCTGTGCCACTAGAGATCCTGGTTCTGTCGCAGCCGGCTGCGACCAGGAGACCCATGGGGCGGCGCACAATTGGCCCATCGTCTTCTGGGTTGGGGGGGGTTTGGCTGGCGGGGATATCCTTGTCTCATCGCGCACTAGTGACTCCAGTGGCGGGCCGGGCGCAGAACATGCTGAACAGGTCGCTAGGTGTACGGTGTTTCCTACGACACATAGGTGCAGCTGGCTTCCGGGTTGGCTGCGTGCTGTGTTAAGAAGCAGTGTGGCAAGGTTGGGTTGGGTTGTGTTTTGAAGGATGCATGGCTCTTGACCTTCGCCTCTCCTGAGTCCGTACGGGAGTTGCAGTGATGAGACAAGACAGTAACTACTAACAATTGGATACCATGAAAAAAGGGGATAAAATAATCATTTAAAAAACAGAGATTGCCTGCAATGACAACAAGCTCAGTCCGATGATGCTGTGACACACCGCCCCAGACCATGACGGACCCTCCACCTCGATCCTGCTCCAGAGTACAGGCCTCGGTGTAACGCTCATTCCTTCGACGATAAACGTGAATCCGACCACCACCCCCGGGTGAGACGAAACCGTGACTCATCAGTGAAGAGCACTTTTTGCCAGCCCTGTCTGGTGGTTTGTGCACATAGGTGATGTTGTTGCCGGTGATGTCTGGTGAGGACCTGCCTGACAACAGGCCTCCAAGCCCTCAGTTCAGCCTATTGTGGACAGTCTGAGCACTGATCGAGGGATTGTGCGTTCCTGGTGTAACTCGGGCATTTGTTGTTGCCATCCTGTACCTGTCCCGCAGGTGTGCCGTTTGGATGTACCGATCCTGTGCAGGTGTTGTTACACGTGGTCTGCCACAGCGAGGACGATCACCTGTCTCCCTGTAGTGCTGTCTTAGTCGTCTCACAGTACGGACATTGCAATTTATTGCCCTGGTCACATCTGCAGTCCTCATGCCTCCTAGCAGCATGCTTAAGGCATATTCATGCAAATGCGCAGGGACCCTGAGCATCTTTCTTTTGGTGTTTTTCCAGAGTCCGTAGAAAGGCCTCTTTAGTGTCCTACGTTTTCATAACTTAATTGCCTAACGTCTGTAAGCTGTTAGTGTCTTAACGACCGTTCTACATGTGCAAGTTCATTAATTGTTTATGGTTCATTGAACAAGCATGGGAAACAGTGTTTAAAACCTTTACAATGAAGATCTGTGAAGTAATTTTGGATTTTTACGAAGACAGGGTTCTAAAAAAGGGACGTTTCTTTTTTTGCTGAGTTTATGAATGTGTGTTTATTTTTTTCCTACTGCTTGACTCAAAACAATCTTGGCCCACCAACAGCCTATTGACTAAACAATCGACCAGTCGACTAATTGGGGTCAGCTCTAATCTTAGCCCAGGACTAAGAACCTCCTTAGCCCTGGGCTAAGGGAGATTTTAGCAGAGGGCTAAGTGAGTGTAACACTTGCACATTCTAAAGTGGGCTAACACAGACCTTAGCCCAGGGCTGGCCCTGCTCCATAGAAGGGTTAGCACTGACTTTTCAGCGCTAGCCTCAGAAACACGGTCCCAAAACAGCCCGTGTGAAACAGGGTCAAGAACAACACCTAGAATGCTCACTGTTCAATCACAAAAGCTGTACGGTCACTTAATTTACATATGCTCGTGATGCCTAATGCGTTCTGCACGTTATATATCTATATATATATATAACGAAATTCATACTATTTCATCCTTCCATGGGAAAAAAACTAAATACTTTTCATCCTTGCAAAAACATGGTTGCAGGCAACCTTTTTTGAGTCTACTCTAATAGGCTGACCACACCGCTCGCGTCACGTGCGCGTCGCGTTGCAAAATAAATGTAGAAATCCATGTTATTCAATTATTGCGCCCACACTGCTCGTGCGCGCCAACGAGCGTCTGCGTTGCCAAGGGCTAAAATAGAAATTGGTTCCATTTCTGACACAGATCGCTCTGCAAGTCCTGCCTCTCCCATCTCCTCATTGGTTTGTAGAAGCAGGTACCCACGTGCCATCTCCTCATTGGTTATACCCACGTGGGTGACTGAAGTCGAACGAGGTCAGTGGCGGTAACGCACCTAATTTATGAAAGTTGCCAATTACAATATAAAGTCAAGAGAAGAAAAAGCCTGGGAGGAAGAGAGATGACTAGAAATTATTCGGTTGACCGTTTTATGTGTGGATTAATTGTCGGAGTAGAGGACCTTGGGCATTTCAGGTAAAATAACAACTCAATGTTTATAACCCAGGACAAATTAGCTAGCAACAGCAAGCTGGCTAAATAGGACAAATTAGCTAGCAAGTGCAAGCTAACTAGCTAAATTGCCATACATGTTTAATGCTTTTCGACCTGTCCCCAAATTAATGTCATTGGTTCAGAGTTTGTTTTGATATTTTAACCTGTGTGTCGTGATCATGTTTGGTTTGGGAGGACAAAATAAATGTGCGCACAATGGCGCACACGCGCAGAAGGATTGGATTCTGTGTAACTCCTGCAGTCGGAGTCGAATGAGTCGGCTCTTGCTCGACTCCCAGAACATGCCAAAACAGCTGCGCACACACATACACACATCATTATTCCAGAGTCATACTAGGAAGAGTAATTTTGCATTCAAGAGAGGACTGGCGTGAGCATAGTTCGTCCCATTTAATTATCAACTTATAAAATTACTATTTTGTTTGAATATAGAAGGTGATGTGTAGGAACTAGAATATTTCAGTAATATTTCTGCTGTGCGCAGCCTTCACAGATCCCATGGGATGATGCGGTGCACTCTACACTGATGAACCCATTATTTACTGTGTTCTAGGCCATGGGACTAGTATTAGAGACTTTGGTTATGTAATTATTATTCAAGCATGTGCGTTATTCCAGAGGACGATTCACACAGGATCCGTTTATCCAAACTGCCCCTTGTAATTATTTTTGATTAAAATTGACTATTGACAGAAGACTGGTTTTTATTCTGGGCCTGAAGATATTTCAAGTCAACTTCATATCTGTAGCCTATGATCGTCTAGACAACTCGTGCTTGGTTGCCACATGAACAGTATGTCCCCATAATATTTAAATTGAGCAAGTGTGATCATAATCATTATTTTAGCTTTCCTTGGTAGACGTCCATCCCATTAATGGTGTTGTTCAATTTAAATTGACTGGCACAAGGTAGAATAGTTTAGCCTATAATTGATAGACTAATCTATACTTTTGATTAATTTATGAGGCATTGCTAGACAAGACATTGCGAGATACAGATTACAAAAATATGGCTTTTGCATACGGTTCCGACTGTCCCTCCGCATGGCCCCTCCTCCTCCTCTCTTCCTCGCTTGCCCTTTCTCTTCGCTATGAAAGATGCGAGTGTGTGTTCAGTCTAAAGTCTGTTGCGCGTAGAATAGCTAAGCCTACTTATTGACAGCCCCTACTTTAGTGAATTTGCGAGACATTGAAAGCCAAGAAATTGCAAGATACATCTTTTGATTACAGTTTGAATACTGTCTGCATGGTGGCCGACCTGCCTAACTCTGCCTGGCTGTGCCCCTCACCTCTCTCTCCCTCACTCTGTCTTTGTTGTGAAAGATGTGAGACTGTTCTCAGAAGTAGCCTACGGCAACTAGCCTGCTCGGTCTCCTCCGTTGCAAAAATACTGAATCTTAGGAGTCGCTTCCAAATGGTGTCAAACTCTCCACCACTAACTTAACCAACTAAAGCTACAAACTCTACAGCTGGAAGGGCAGCAAACGCTCAATTTGTCTGTTCTCATAGCTCTTCTATAAAAATTTTATTGGATATATCTATGATAATATTGGTTGTATGATATTGCCTGGATCAGAGAAGTTGTGTTGATGTGCCCATAATTCTCTGTACAGGTGTGAAATCCATTTTCTACAGTGAAACATTGTTTCCAAGGTCAGACCTGCAGTGCAGCAAGGTTTATACACACCATGCCTGTTGGAAATCAAATGCTAGACTAGATATAAGAAGAAATAATGTGCTTATTGCATATAACATTGATAGCATGTCAGAGATATAAGTCGGTCGCAGACAAACTAAACAACTTCTTTGCTCGCTTTGAGGACAATACAGTGCCACCGTCACGGCCCGCTACCAAAACCTGCGGACTCTCCTTCACCGCAGCCAACGTGAGTAAAACATTTAACCCTCGCAAGACTACCGGCCCAGACTGCATCCCCAGCCGCGTCCTCAGAGCATGCGCAGACCAGCTGGCTGGTGTGTTTACGGACAAATTCAATTAATCCCTATCCCAGTCTGCTGTTCCCACATACTTCAAGAGGGCCACCATTGTTCTTGTTCCCAAGAAAGCAAAGGTAACTGAGCTAAACGACTATCGCCCCGCAGCACTCACTTCCGTCATCATGAAGTGCTTTGAGAGACTAGTCGAGGATCATATCACCTCCACCCTACCTGACACCCTAGACCCACTCCAATTTTCTTACCGCCCCAATAGGTCCCCAGACGACACAATCGCAATCACACTGCCCTAACCCATCTGGACAAGAGGAATACCTACATAAGAATGCTGTTCATCGATTACAGATCAGCATTCAACACCATAGTACCCTCCAAACTTGTCATTAAGCTCAAGACCCTTGGTCTCGTCCTCGCCCTGTGCAACTGGGTCCTGGACTTTCTGACGACGAGACGGCCGACAGGGAGGTGAGGGCCCTCGTAGTGTGGTGTCAGGAAAACAACCTCACACTCAACGTCAACAAAACAGATTATCGTTGACTTCAGGAAATAGCAGAGGGAGCATCCCCCTATCCATATCGATGGGACCGCAGTGGAGAAAGTGGAAAGCTTCAAGTTCCTCGGCGTACACATCACGGACAAACTGAAATGGTCCACCCACAGAGACAGCGTGGCGAAGAAGGTGCAACAGTGCCTCTTCAACCTCAGGAGGCTGAAGAAATTCAGCTTGTCACCAAAAACACTCCCAAACCTTTACAGATGCACAATTGGGAGCATCCTGTCGGGCTGTATCACCGCCTGGTTCGGCAACTTCTCCACCCACAACCGTAAGGCTCTCCAGAGGGTAGTGAGGTCTGCACAACACATCACCGGGGGCACACTACCTGCCCTCCAGGACACCTACACCACTCGATGTCACAGGAAGGCCAAAAAGATCATCAAGGACAACAACCACCCGAGTCACTGCTTGTTCACCACGCTATCCTCCAGAAGGCGAGGTCAGTACAGGTGCATCAAAGCTGGGACCTAGAGACTGAAAAACAGCTTCTATCTCAAGGCCATCAGACTGTTAAACAGCCACCACTAACATTGAGTGGCTGCTGCCAACATACTGACTCAAATCTCTAGCCACTTTAATAATTAAAAATTGGATGCAATAAATGTATCACTAGTCACTTTAAACAATGCCACTTTATATAATGTTTCCATACCCTACATTACTCATCTCATATGTATTTACTGTACTCTATACCATATACTGTATCCTGCCTTTTCCGTTTGGCCATCGCTCATCTATATATTTATATGTGCATATTCTTATTCATTCCTTTACGCTTGTGTGTATAAGGTAGTTGTTGTGAAATTGTTAGATTACTTGTTAGATATTACTGCATGGTCGGAACTAGAAGCACAAGCATTTCGCTACACTCTCATCAACATCTTCTAACCATGTGTATGTGACCAATAAAATTTGATTTGATCGCATGTTGTGTTTACCGTTAGCGCTGGGCTTTGGAATACAAGTGTGAATCCTTAGTCCAGGGCTAAAGCTTAGTCCAGGGTTAACAAATGCTTGTGTGAACCCAGGCTAAGCTAGCCCAGGGCCAGTCCAGCCTGAGGCTTCGAACAATGCAGTGTGAGAAGGCCTATTTAGAATCCCTAGTGAATTTTCTCTATCAGAACAACTGGATTTCTAATGGAACGAGTAAAGGAACACTTCACAACATGTAGATTTGATGATAAACATGGGAGGTATTTACAGTGATCAGGACAATTTATTCAAATAAACATTTTCTGTATGCCTATATCAATGTGAATAGATAAGGAAAAGGGAATAATTGACCATAAGGTTTATTTAAAATGCATAGAATTTCCAGATGCACAGAGAGCCCATTTCTCAGTCTAACAAATTGCAGGGTCAGCCTCAGTCACATAGCTTCAATCTGCCATGCAGTCCCATAAAAAAAGATTTACCAAAAAGCAGCTAGATTAGAAAGTGATTTCAAAAGGTTGAAAAAAAATCGAAATAAAGAAAAAGCCACCAGTAGAACAGACTCCTAAAAATAATTACAACTGAAAGCTCATAGAGCAGATAGAAAAGGAGACCAAATGATTTCCATCCTTAGCAGTGCTAATCTGACTGAGCCGCCCCAAAAATGTTTTTTTTCCCTCGTCCTCAGTTCTAAAGAGGAGGTTAACAATGACAAAGAGAGGCGGGAGAAGATAGAAGATGAGAAAGAGGAAAGAGAGAGAGAGAGAGAGAAAGAATAGTATTTTCAAATATAGGGATTTTGGAGAAGTGATGGCTGGCCCCCCTTGTGGAAAAGGCCCCCACCCTTCAGAAACCACCCTGGGATCATGTTGGTCTACCTCCCAAAATGGCTCCCTGATCCCTATATAACCCCATTGGCCTCTGGTCAACAGTAGTGCATTATATAGGGAATAGGGAGCTATTTAGGACGTACCCTTGGACTCTGTAGATTAATGACTCTGCAAAGGCCAAACACTGAAACCCTTTTTTTAAATTTATAAAATCTTAATACCTCGTTATGGCGATAAAGTAGATCAAAACCGGTTTGTTAATTGGCTTTATAGCCAAACTCCATCCCAGTAATCACCAAAAAGTAGACCTTGAGGATAACAAATATCACTACATTTTAGTAGCTTCCTTCATCATATACTGTATCGTCATAACTTCTCCCAGTAGGTAATGTATGGTCCTATATGGGCTATGCTTATGAGTGAAATCAAAATACAGTCACACTTGAATGGGCACAATGTTTTCCTTCCCACACTGAGCTCACATTAAGCCTTGTAACAAATCAGAAAAATGTATCAGATTGAGCCCTAGTTTCCCAGGATTAAGGTTTACGTGTTAACACCAGAACCGCCATAGGCCAATGGCCACTGACATTTGATTTAGTAAATAAAAATTATTTTTAAAAATGCAACCTCGTGCTCATGCCCTGACTTTTCCGCAATGTTTGTAATTTACATTGCTCAGTTGTCAGAATGTCTCAGTCACACACAGAAAAGTATTTAGAGCTTTTTTCAAACCTATTCCTACCTTAACGGGCCAAGACAAATGCGCTGTAGGACAATGGTACCCAGCCAGGCACTAATGTGTCGCTCTCCTCACTGAATGAATGACGTAGACTAAATGGATGAATGGGGCAATAGAAACTGATAATTGTGCACGTTACTTCACAATTGAATTTAAATTAGGCCTAACTGAATGATGAGGGTGAAGAGGTTGATTTAATTTAGAACAATAGTATAATGAAGAATTGTGGCCATTGTGACTGAAATCGGGAGCTTAGAGAAATTTGATGAACTGACTTGTTGGAA
Organism: Oncorhynchus tshawytscha; assembly: GCF_018296145.1. Classification (NCBI taxonomy): domain Eukaryota; kingdom Metazoa; phylum Chordata; class Actinopteri; order Salmoniformes; family Salmonidae; genus Oncorhynchus; species Oncorhynchus tshawytscha. The sequence continues at coordinate 52,787,961 of NC_056438.1, read as the reverse complement.
AGGTGGCAGTCAATAAGCTATTCAGTAAGGCCATTCTACTGCCAATAATTGTCTGTGGAGATTGCTTGACTTTTTGCTCAATTTTATACACCTGTCAGCAACGGGTGTGGCTGAAATAGCCGAATCAACTTATTTGAAGGGGTGTCCACATACTTTTGGTGATGTAGTGTATCTACCTCCATAACTCCAGTATCCCTGCACATTGTAAATATGGTGTTGGAACTGACCCTGTATATAGAATGCTTACCTACTTACTGTGTTCTTCATATTTTTAATATCTCGTGTGTTTTTTCTAGTATTACATTGTTATTGTTTATTGCATTGTTGGGTTTTGAGTTGGCAAGAAAGGCATTTCACTGTACTTGTGCATGTGACAACTTGAAACACAGGGTCTGATACAATCAGTAAATGACTCAAATTGTTTTCATATCTTGTCGATGAATATATACTGTATCTTGATGAATTTTTCTGTATGCAATTGATCATTTTTTTGTTATTCCTATTTATCAGCATTGGAGCTCATGTTTATAGAAAATAAACTTGATTATGCACCTTGCGGGTTGACGTTCTCTTTGAAGTTTTACTTTGTAAAAAAACATCCATTACTGGATTGTATTTTTCACTACAACTCTATTTTTAAATCTAATTAATTTCTTCGGGAAACAAAAACATATCTCGTGTTGTTGTAGACATTTAGCACAATGCAAAACATATTGTTGAAGAACACATAGTACATATCATAACGGCCTTTTCTACAGTAACTTACAGTGTGTGCAGTGCATTCTCCATCCACTGTAAATTGATTACAGATGCACGACTCCTTCTGTCTTGCATGGTGGCCGACCTGCCTGCCACTGCCTGGCTGTGCCCCTCCCCTCTCTCTCATTTGCTCTTTATATGCTGTGAAAGGTGTGAGACAATTCTCAGAAGTAGCCTACAGCAACTAGCCTACTCGGTCTCCTCCGTTGCAAAAATACTAAATCTTTGGAGTCGATTCCTAGCAGAATCTAAGCTTGACACCCAGAAATGGGAGCCGACTCTCCACCACTATCTTAACCAACTAAAGCTACAAACTCTAGAGCTGGAAGGTGTAAAAAATGCTCAATTTGTCAGTTCTCTCGCTTTTCTACTGACCTTTAATTGTATATATCTATGATAAAAATATTATGTATTAAGCACATATTAGAACGGCCCTTTCTACTGTAACTTACAGTGCATTCTCCATCCATTGTAAATTAATAATCAATGCAATATGCAGCAAGAATGTTTTTTTTCCTCTGGTCCTTATAAATACTCAGAGAGCTGTGATCTAACTCTTCAGACCCAACGCCTCATTGCCTGAAAGCATGAACTTATCTTCTACTGTGCGTGTGCGTGTGTGTGTGTGTGTGTGTGTGTGTGTGTGTGGCCTCCCTCCTGTTGTAGTGCATGATAACCACAACTCCCCATTAATCCCCTCATCTCTCAGCAACAGTACAGAACATCCTGTATTTACACAAATACCTCCTGTGCATACACACACACACGCCTGTCTATGTACCGAGGGATATATATATATATATGTTCATACAGACTCCTGCCTATGAAGACCTACTGGTCTAAAATATGTGTACATACGGAGGTTCCCTAGAGTCACAGAAGGTTCCCAGTTCCCACAGTCATGTACACCTCTTCTTACCTAAAACTCTCCTCTCAGTTTTCCAAGACAGCTAGGGAGGGGGGGGGATAAGGGGGAGAGAGAGGTCCAGATTGGCATCTGTTGTTCTGGCACTGACTGAGCACAAGGGCCGGGAGTTGAACGTGTTAACACAGAGGCAACAACTGACAAAAACAGCAGATATGGTGTCATCTGTATCTGTGAGAGCAGAGGGGAGAGAGCGAAGTGAGAGAGCAAAGTGAGAGAGCGAAGTGAGAGAGCGGAGGCTGCGTGAAGCAATGGTCATAGAGAGCAGGCGCTGGCACATGGGCAGAGTCAGAACAGCCCCTTCCCTCCCGCTCTTCCTGCCTGAGATTGTTTTGTCTGTGAGAAAAACGCAGTGCCAAGATGAACAGCGTACTAATATCCTCTGTAGTAGTAGTGAGTGGGAGGGAGGGAGGGAGTTATCTGGAGGAGTGATACTGTGATACTGCAACACTGATATCAATATGAGGCTAGCCCCCACTGACTGGTCTTGGTTCAGATAGAGAGCCAAGCTATTAGATCACAGGGATAAACATGGCCATTGTCTGGGATGATGCAATAATGGGAAATGTGATCGATTAAAGAACTCGCACACACAAAGACCACAAATGGTCGACACATTATCAGGTTGCTACCCAAATGGTACCCTATTCCCTACATAGTGCACTACTTTTGACCAGAGCCCTTTAAAAGGAATAGGGTATAATTTGGGTTGCATCCCCAGTCATTCTAGGTACCCAAGCACCCTCAGTTACCTGGGAATGTGGGAAAACAAAACAAACCACGAGAGCTGTGTAACCTTAAGACATTATTTACTCTGGTTATCGATAGTTACATGTCGCAATATTATTTTTGGATGATAGTATAGCAATATTAGCGTTAGTTGGCTGTACCTGCACCAAAACGCCAGTATTTTTCATCCTATCGTTTGTTCTCCATGTTCTTATTAAGTAGTCAACCAACATGTTGTTTTCGGTACTTTTATTTCCCTGATCAAAACTCGTTTTCTCATGCGCTCTCGTGTGCTCTCCGCGGCTGATATACATAGCAATATGTTTGGAACGCCAAATCGACGTATCGAATCGCAATACTTATAGAACCGTGAGAATCGCAATCCATATTGTATCGGCGGCACTGAAGTATCGCGATAATATCGTACTGTGAGGTCCCTGGCAATTTCACATCCCTTAAAACTGTTTAAAATTAGCCTTACATGACAACATGAGCAGTGTGGATTTGATCTACTCTCTCTGACTGGGTTTATTTCCAGGCCTCCCTCGAAACGTTGAGCGAGGAGGATGTCCACAAAACATCAATCCTCATGACCCAGTTAGCATGGCCTTATATAATTTTTACGTTTAGCACAGACCGTTCTAACCAACCCCAGCCAACTCCAGAACGGCCAAACCGGCCAAGCTCACATAAAAAGACCAGATGTGGGTCACTAAGGTTTCCCCTAACTTGAGGGGTGAAAATACCTGGTTTTCACAGAGTCCACTGCTGTATGAGGGGGAGGCCTTCTATGAGAGGGTATTCACTTGTTTTGAGACACTTCAGACGTAGGCGCTCAGTAGAAATTTGATTCAAAAGGGAGGATATGATTCAAGTGTTGCTCAATGAGCTCAAATGGGAGCATGAAATGCACCAGCCAACATTATCGTAACGGAGCTCCTCGAGTTTCCCAATCTGTTGCACAAGAAGACTTGTTGTTGCATGACTGGGTCAAAGGAGGATGAATAACTGATATTAATATTAAAAAACACACATTTCAAGCCTGCATTTGTTTTTGTTTTTGTTTAAAAAAAAATCATCTTAAAGGAGGGAAAGGGATATGATTTGAACATATTTCCTGAACATAATGTCCACTGTCAGATCAGAAAGTAGCTTCTCAACGCTCACTGACTGAGGTCACTTTGTTTCATGTTGGCATTGATCACATTTACTGGAAATCTGCGTTCTGGTGATGGAGCTCAAGCAATGACAGAAAAATGCAAATAAGCCTCATTCAGGCTTAAAACATCAAGAGTAAAAAGGTAGTGGCAGCATTTAATTTCACTTTGCTATGTGATGATGATGCAGTAAGAATACTCTGAGATGAAAATAACAGAGAGGGGAGAAAGAACACACACATGCCAAAACTGCACCGCCATACAAGATCAACACCTGGTAGGTTCAGAGGAAATTGTCCTTTTGTCTTAGGACGGCTACTTATTTTCCTACAGAAGACCATTTTATTTACATATTTAAAAGATGCCATCTGGAGTACTGTAAACCAACGCCCGGTGAGGCGGCTTGGCGCCTCTCCAAACTACCAACTGTCAGGTCGGATGTATAACATATTTTGAAAAGGTTCAAAGTCAGAGTGAAGCAGAGAGCGCGCAGAGGTTTAGCTTTTGGAAAAGACAGCTTTGCTCAGTCTCTTTACCTCGATCAGTACTGGCAACGCTCTCACTGGGAAAGCTGATGCAAAGCCAACAGTTCCAAGACAATTTGGAGAAAGGCTGGACTTTTAGGGCAGCTAGCATTACGAAAGCTTTTCTAACAGTGTCGGAGGGCTTCCCATTGAGTTTGAGCTTGTTCAAAAACCCAACATTAAGAATGCTATTGCTGATCTCTCCCCAACACCACCATAATTGAGCAGCCACATTTGATACTGTGATTTCATGCTTTGCTACTTCAGTTTATTGAATAGGCCCTAAATGTAAAAGCATAATCAATTATGTACAAATTTGCATTCCAGGAAGGACGACAGTGTGGTCTCTAACGGAAAACATTTAGCAGCACGGAGCTAATTTATCAGGGTGCTTTCCTGGCGGCCGTTTCCATCGACGTTCCAAAACCTTTATCACCCAATGTACTGTGAAGCAAACAGGAAGCCCAAATTCTAAACCACACAGCCCTAAGTTAGCTCCAGGCAGCAAGATCGAGAACCATTTATGTTTAGTGCACAATACCACAGTTATCCACTTCATTTGATTTTTTAAATATAATTTTTGGGGATGGTAAAACGTTTTCAGTGTCAAATTAAACGACTGAAACCAAAATTCTAGGAACTTTCAATAAATTCCCTGGTTTTAGGATACCGCATTCACAGGTATTCCCTCCTGATTCTGGTAAACCTCCAACCTTGACTTCTGGAAAACCAGGGAATTTCTAGAATTGATAATGGAGCTATATATATATATATTTGATTTTTTTGTTTAAAAAAGATCTTTAACTAAACAGAATCAAAAATTCCCACAATGTCATGGCATGATTTTGTTACAATGTTTGAGTCGCTCAGACAGCAAAATAACTAGTGTTGTCATGATACCTGATTTTTAACTTAGATACCGATACCAGGTTTAGTACCACAATGCAATCACGATTCTTGATATCCATGACAAAAAAAGAAGGCGTATTAGCCAAAGTCATAGAATGGCACTTGATTCAGACAGAAACTCAGCTACTGCTCTGTTCAATTGTTGGACATATTTTGAGTTCAATATCATTACATTGCTTTTTTCACATCAACATTTTTCAGAGACAGCAATGTATGCATTAATGAACAATCAATTTGACTTTGTTTTTACCCATCTAACTTCAAAAACAAAATAATGCATTTATTTTAATGGTAAATCTATTGATAAACTGGTTAAATCAAGCTGTAGCCAAGGCATATCCACAACACAAGTCAATGCATCTTCAATAGGAGTGGGTGCATGGATTGAGTTACTGAGCTTGTTTTGGCTGGTTTCATTGGGCTACAGATGACAATCTGTTTCCCTTCCATTTGGGACTTATTTTATTGTACTGATCAACATATGCAAAGAAGTAGCTTATTTCATAAAAACGTGCGCTCTCTTTAAACAGTAATGACGTCATTCATGAGGCAAGAGAGGGGGGCGGCCAGTCAGAGCAGTCAGTTCGCTGAGGGGAATTATCATCTTTGGGAGAGGCGTGAGAGAGACCGAATAAGGGAATTCATCAAATGTTTTTGTGGCAATCAGCTTTGAAATCAGCATATTTAGCGTTATGGTTTGCATATATTATCACAAACAAAGTACAAGGGTAGTGAATTGATGTTAACTTTAGCAGTCAGCTAGCTAGGAAAGTTGGCCTACAAATCTAGAAGCTACCTGGCATTGTAAAGTGTTCTAGCCTGTATGGACATTGTTTTGCGAACAGTATTTAAGTTGAATCATTTCTACATGCCGTGTCACATTATTCAAATGTGTTAACTTATGTGCAGCATGAGTGGGGAGCTAACATGATGCAGCCAAGACTCCCAGTGCAGGCTAGCAATGAGTAAGTGAAGCAGGCATAGTGCGCGCGACAAAAGGGTCGGCTGCGCTGGTAGACCAGCTTGAGCCGTGAGACACATTTGAAAGAAGTACCAAAAGTAACACAAATTCTAGAACTGAAAAAGTACCGAAGTTCCGGTATACCGTGCAACAGTAACAGGAACACTGCATAAGCCATAGCAAAATGTGTCGAATTGCAGGAAATTTGCTTTAAAACGCCTCTAAAAGTTTGTTCGTAGAGCGCACCATTTGCCACGCCCACTACCACACACCCCTTCACTAACTTTGCCACCTCTGCTGAAAAATCCTAGGGGAAACACTGGATGTAACTCATCATTTCACGTAAACTCTTACAGATTGCCTTGTGTTGCTTTAAAGAAGAAGAATCATTCTACTGTAACCCACAGAGAAAGCTTTTAGAATTTGTCAACTTTCCTTCTGAGCGCTGAGATTTGCTTCATCTTAATGTGATGTGGGATGTGTGGCTCTTGGAACGGGCCTTTGCGGTATTAATCTGTTTCTAACAGTAAGCCTACAGGAAAAGTAGGTCATACACTAAGCATAGGAGAAAGTAAGCAATGACACCACCATGCATGAGGCATAGATTGGCTGAGTGAGGATATCCGATACAGCTGCAGATGTGTTCTTTCTCAGCTCTTGCCAACCAACAATACTACATACTGGAGCTCAATCCACACAACAAAACATCCCAGAAGAGGGGAAGAAGAGAAAGAGGAGCATAATAAAGGGTGTTTATTCCAGTCCTCTGTCTGAGGTAACAAAGGTCCACTGTTCAGTAGAAGGGGATAATGTCTTCAACCACCAGGCAGCAAAAGAAAGTTTCAAATAGAGACTCTACTGACATCGTGATGTCATCAGAAGAGTTAAGTTGGATATCTTTCAGGGGATCCCAATAACATTCAGCCATGAGCGGATGGCCGGGGTGCCGGAACACGAACACACACACACACACACACACACACACACACACACAGTACCAGTCAAAAGTTTGGACACACCTACTCATTCTTTATTTTTACTATTTTCTACATTTTAGAATAATACTGAAGGCATCAAAACTATGAAATAACACTTATGGTATGTAATAACCAGAAAAGTGTTGAACAAATCCAAATCCAAATGTATTTTAGATTTTAGATTCTTCAAAGTAGCCACCCTTTGCCTTAATGACAACTTTGAGCACTCTTGGCATTCTCTCAACCAACTTCATGAGGTAGTCAGTCACCTGGAATGCATTTCAATTAACAGGGGTGCCTTATTAATTTTGGGAATTTTTTCCTACATAATTAATTTGAGCCAGTCAGTTGTGTTGTGACAAGGTAGGGGTGGTATACAGAAAATAGCCCTATTTGGTAAAAGACCAAGTCCATATTATGGCAAGAACAGCTCAAATAAACAAAGAGAAATGATAGTCCATCATTACTTCAAGACATGAAGGTCAGTCAATGTGGTAAATTGTGTGCAGTCGCAAAAACCATCAAGCACTATGATGAAACTGGCTCTCATGAGGACCGCCACAGAAAAGGAAGAACCAGAGTTACCTCTGCTACAGAGGATAAGTTCATTAGAGTTACCAGCCTCAGATTGCAGCCCAAATAAATGCTTCACAGAGTTCAAGTAACAGACACATCAACTATTCAGCAGTAACTCTGGGTCTCCACTACTAAAGGGCACCAATAAGAAGAAGAGACTTTCTTGTGCCAAGAAACATTGGTCAATAGACCGGTGGAAATCTGCTCTTTTGGTCTGATGAGTCCAAATTTGAGATTTTTGGTTCCAACCGCCGTGTCTTTGTGAGACACAGGGGAGGTAAGCGGATGATCTCTGCATGTGTGGTTCCCACCGTGAAGCATGAAGTAGATGGTGTGATGATGTGGGGGTGCTTTGCTCGTGACACAATCTGATTTATTTAGAATTCAAGGCACAAATAACCAGCATTGCTACCACAGCATTCTTCAGCGATACGCCATCCCATCTGGTTTGCGCTATCATTTGATTTTCAACAGGACAATGACCCAAAACACACCTCCAGGCTGTGTAAGGGGTATTTGACCAAGCGGGAGAGTGATGGAGTGCTGTATCAGATGACCTGGCGTCCACAATCACCCGACCTCAACCCAATTGAGATGGTTTGGGATGAATAGGACCGCAGAGGGAAGGAAAAGCAGTCAACAAGTGCTTAGCATGTGTGGGATTTCCTTTAAAGACTGTTGGAAAAAGCATTCCAGGTGAAGCTGGTTGAGAGAATGCCAAGAGTGTGCAAAGCTGTCAAGGCAAAGGGTGACTACTTTGAAGAATCCCAAATATATTTAGATTTTTTGAATACTTTTTTGCTTACTACATGAATACTTACTACATGATTCCATAGGTGTTATTTCATAGTTGATGTATTCACTATTCTACAATGTAGAAAACCTTTGACTGGTACTTCATTCTTCTGAATTGACATACACTCTAGCACAGAGAGCATAGTGTAATTCTGAGATGCTTTTAGGCTACTTGATAACATGGTTTCACAAGCTAGATTGTGTTTTCTGTGTTTCTGTCTACCACTAATAATTCTCTTAAGTGGAACTAAACCCATAATAACTCCATCTTTTTTTGACCCCCTCCATGCCTCATTCCCTGTCTGATCCCTCAAATAAAACATGGAACACCTTTTGTTTTGCCTGGTAGGAAACCGTTTTAATAGAAACCCGTGTTTGGGATAGGGTGGAGCGTTAAAGGCCATGTAGGGACATTCCCATTCCTTTCATTGGGGAACGTTTACTACTTCATTGCCACACAGGCACTAGTAAAAGCATGGGATGCGTTCCAAATGGCACAACAATTTTATTTTGCTTGATTCATTCTCTACTTGCTTTGAAGCCAGCATATTGCAAGGGCTCATCATTTAAAGTGGGCTCTCTGGGGTGAGAGAATCCAGCACTCCCCAACTGTGAAAATAAGTACTGCAACCATGGCCTTATCCCAACATTCAAAACATGGAGATGACAAATGCCTCAGATTCTGCATTTCCCTTTTTATGAGATCCCATCCCATTGTATAGGTGAGGTTAGTTTACAGTTCCAATGATTACCCTGCCTCCCCCACTCTCCCCAACGGCCATGATTAATAATTTCATTTCCTTGTTCGAGTAATCTCCTACAGACCTCCCACAGCTCAACCAAACTCAGTTAATAATTACATTTTAACCAAATGTTTTGTCTGGGACCTTAAAGAACAACATATACTGTTTTTAATAGGGCAGTGTGACACAATCCCAACATGGAGTGTTCATAGAGCTCAGTGTAGATGAGCTCAAACCTTTGCCCGTCCAGACAGTTGCAGGCTGTATTGCACAAGATACTGATTCAGTTTAAATAGGTCTGAATCTAATAAAGCTGAACTACTCTCTCAGCGATGGCTGCAGGATGCGTCCCAAATGGCACCCTAGGCAATAATGTGCCATTCGGGACAAAGTCTCTGTGAGGTCCACGGAGAACTTCCACTCCTCTCGGAACAGAGTTCAAGTAGCAGACATCATCATCAACTGTTCAGAGGAGAATGCGTGAATCAGACCTTCATGGTCAAACTCCTTAAAGACTTAAAAAAGGATTCCTCATGAAGCTGGTTGAGAGAATGCCAAGTGTGCAAAGCTGTCATCAAGGCAAAGGGTGGCTACTTTGAAGAATCCCAAATATATTTTAATTTGTTTAAAGAATTTTTGGTTACTACATGATTCCAGATGTTTATTTCATAGTTTTGATGTCTTCTACAATGTAGAAAATAGTACAAATTAATCAAAACCCCAGAATGAGTTGGTTATAACTTTTAACTGGTACTATATACACTACCGTTCAAAAGTTTGGGGTCACAGAAATTTCCTTGTTTTTGAATGAAAAACACGTTTTTGGTCCATTAAAATAACATCAAATTTATCAGAAATACAGTGTAGACATTGTTAATGTTGTAAATGACTATTGAATCTGGAAAAGGCTGCTTTTTTTATGGAATCTCTACATAGGCATACAGAAGCCCATTATCAGCAACCATCACTCCTGTGTTCCAATGGCATGTTGTGTTAGCTAATCCAAGTTTATCATTTTAAAAGGCTAATTGATCATTAGAAAACCCTTTTGCAATTATTTTAGCACAGCTGTAAACTGTTGTTCTGATTAAAGAAGCAATAAAACTGGACTTCTTTAGACTATTGGAGTATCTGGAGCATCAGCATTTGTGGTTTCAATTACAGGCTCAAAATGGCTAGAAACAAAGAACTTTCTTCTGAAACTAGTCTGGCTATTCTTGTTCTGAGAAATGAAGGCTATTCCATGTGAGAAATTGCCAAGAAACTGAAGAAGCCCAGCATCCCGGAATCGCCTCCTCACTGTTGACGTTGAGACTGGTGTTTTGCGGGTACTATTTAATGAAGCTGCCAGTTGAGGATTTGTGAGGCGTCTATTTCTCAAACAGGGTGGCATGAGAAATGTCTGAATTTAAATATGAGACTTGCCTGAAAAGCAAAATAGTGTAAATGCCTGCCAACAACAACCAACGTCTTTATAGACTAGGTGATATAACATAAAGCAGACACACAATTACAAAGATCGAAGAATCATACATTTGGCCAATTAATTGTGGAGTCAGGAATACAATATTTATAGCTCCGTGTTCCTGATCGTTTCAGCCAGTTTTGCATTGAGCTGGGTATCCAGCCATTTACATCAGAACAGTCATGTCGTATAAACTACCAAACAGCGGTCTGGACCAATGAAAATTATAGGATTTAGAAACGCTCACTTGGAGATGGGACAGACTTAAACCCCTGCATACCCAGGCTGTGGTTAGGGGTGGCAGGTAGGTAGTAGGGATGGAAAGATTCAGCGATACATATCGGTCCACAGTTCAATTGTTTAAGATACAAGTGCATCAGGCCGGAGGGAGCCCAAACCGATCATATAGTGGTCAGAAAACAAATTCAAAAGCCATGAATCGCAAGCTCACATTTTGTTTCTCATATCATTGTGACTGAATTGATGAGTCCTCTCCTTCAGTTCAGTAGCCCATCTAACATTATGTATGTAACTGTGTATGACGGTCAGTTAGGGTTGCACATTTTGGGAAATATTCAGAGGTGGAAACTTTCCGTGGGAATTAACGGGAATATGCAAATTAACATTAATACCATTTAAAATGTAGATGTTGTTTGCATTTGATATATTTACCATATTATATGGAGACAGAAACATAAATCTTTTACCTCATCATAAGTAGACATAATTGCAAATGATTAAATCCCTTCTATAGAAAAAAGAAAACAATTTAGTTACAAATTGAACTTTAATTAAATAAGTTGACTTTTCACATGGGATGATTTCACTGAACAACAAAAGAAAGGGAATATTGAATGATCCATCGGATCTCCCAAAAACGTTTTCAACATACATCTGTAAAATGATAGACTAGAAACGAAAGTTTTGGTTGTCTTCCTCTCAGGCTTCCATGTCTTCTCCCTGGACCTCCTCAATGTCCACCTCCTCAATGTCCACGTCTTGAACATCAGACTCTGAGACCTCATCTTCAGTGTCACTTTCCAACCTTGTTGAGGATGGTTCGTTGTCAGGTTCATAAAGCCTCAAATTTTCCCGGATGGCCACCAATTTTTCAACCCTTGTATTGGTCAGCCTGTTACATGTTTTGGTGTGTGTTCCCAAACAAGGACCAGTTGCATTCTGAGATGGCTGATGTTAGTGGGATTTGGAGGATGATGGAGGCAACAGGGGAATGAGCCTCATTTCTGGCCCTTTGCAACCCTACTGTCAGATAACAGCTGCTCAAGCCAACGAGAGGTAGGCCTTAGGGTTGGGCAGTATCCAGATATTCATGCTGTTTCTGTATCATACAGGGGGATACGGTATTACCGGATACTTAAATATTTTAAACAATTTGATACACAAAACTATTTAGGCAACAAGGTTCTTGATCCAGGAGGGGATTGAATGTCCAGTCTGGGTTCCAGTCTTTTTTATTAACATTCCACTCCTTGCCACTCCAGGTCATTGCCAACGAGACTTTCGGCAATCTCAACGTTCAATATGCAGCTGGATTTACAGCAATGCTCATTGGTTATTGGAAATAACATCTACAATTAAGAAGAAGCTTGATCATGACATCTAGCTACTTAGCGAACCAAATGCAAAGCTGGCGCTCTGAGCTGGAGATACTTTGATACATGTTACATTTCTTATACTTATCGTATAGTTATAAGCAGTGGTGTAGCACACAACCCCGCAGCCCCCGGTGCCTATCCCTGTTCTAGAGGTATTTGTACATCTGCGTGGCACCGTCAGCCAGTGTTGTGTTTGAGGGCCTTCTACACCGTCAGACAAGGGCTAAGGATTCATTAAATCATTTTAATTCTGTTATTCTTTTCAATTATATTCTGATTTAATCTCTTCAGGTTTTTGTTGGAAAGGGTTAACACTGAACGGAAAAAAAGATCCAATCAGGATTTTTCTTTGGTGTCTTTGGGTAAATAAATCTAGCCAGCTAGAAATCAGACACTAGATAGAAGCATCTGACATTCAACTGTATTAGGGCAGAATTTTGGAATGACTTTGGAATCAACCAATCACATTTTGACTTTACAAAAACGTATGGAAAAGTCTGCCTTCGAAGGCCAAAAGGTCACTGAGTAATAGCGAGCAGTAGTTTTCCCATGGTCTAGCTAGCTAGCTTTTGTTGGTTGTAGGCTTGCAGCAGCTGTAGCAGGTGTACCAATGATCATCATCTGGTTAGTGGAACTGTGTTAATTGCAGCTCGCTTGCTGTTAGGTATCTCTATGAAAATAACTTGTGTGTTAAACATTGTTGCATTTAAACTCTAGATCAGCTTTACTTTGTGAGCTGAATGTGAATTTTCTGTGTGAGTGGAAAGCCCAAAGCTCGCCTCAGCCTCAGGCCGGTTTTATTCAGTTGGGAGCATTAAGTAATGCTATGTTTGTTCATTTTCTTGATTTTTGAGTTTGGCACAACGTGTTGGAAGAATTTGCCCCCCACTTAAGGCCTAGGTCTAATCGCCATGGTTCGCCACTGCGCAAACATGTTTATAATAGATATAAAGACTTATAATTCCCCCCCGGTCACCCCTTACTAGTAGTGAGTCTGCAACTTTCAAACAATTTCCCCAACTCTTCCCTACCAGTGATTCATGGAAATTCTGACGAGCGTGACAAAGTTTGAGATTTTAACGAAAGTAAAGAACAACAATGTTAAGTAAAGTAGGAGACCCAGGTTTCAATAGGCAATAAGATCATGTTTCATGAAAGGTGTGCACACACACACACACACACACACTCTACCAGTCAAAAGTTGACATAAACCCTTGAATGAGTAGGTTTCTTTATTTTTACTATTTTCTACATTGTAGAATAATAGTGGACATCAAAACTATGGATTAACACACATGGAACCCCAAAAAAAGTGTTAAACAAATCTAAATATATTTTATATTCTTCAAAGTAGCCACATTTTGCCTTGACAGCTTTGCCCACGCTTGGCATTCTCTCAACCAGCTTCATGAGGTACTCACCTGGAATGCATTTCAATTAACAGGTGTGTCTTGTTAGAAGTTAATTTGTGGAATTTCTTACCTTCTTAAATGCGTTTGAGCCAATCAGTTGTGTTGTGACAAGGTAGGGGAGGTATACAGAAGATAGCCCTATTTGGTAAAAGACCAGGTCCATCATCACCAAGACAGGAAGGTCAGTCAATATGGAAAATTTCAAGAACTTTGAAAGTTTCTTCAAATGCAGTCGCAAAAACCATCAAGCGCTAGGATGAAACTGGCTCTCATGAGGACCACCACAGGAATGGAAGACCCAGAGTTACCTCTGCTGCAGAGGATAAGTTCATTATAGTTATGAGCCTCAGAAATTGCAGCCCAAATAAATGCTTCACAGAGTTGAAGTAACAGACACATCTCAATATCAACTGTTCAGAGGAGACTGAGTGAATAAAGGACTTCATGGTCGAAATGCTGCAAAGAAACCACTACTAAAGGACACCAATAATAATAAGAGACTTGCTTGGGCCAAGAAACACAAGCAATGGACATTAGACCGGTGGCAATCTGTCCTTTGGTCTGATTGAGTCCAAATTTGAGATTTTTAGTTCCAACCGCCGTGTCTTTGTGAGACGCAGAGTAGGTAAACGGATGAACTCCGCATGTGTGGTTCCCACAGTGCAGCATGGAGGAGGAGGCAGAGTAGAAAAATCTATCACACACCGAGACAAGACCCATACACCTAATGTGGTCTCGAGATCAGACTCAAGACCGAAACCCTGCCGTCAGCATTCAGATGCTTGTTAAATGGCTTTCGCAATGTCAAATCACAGGCTTTATTAGTGAGTGACAACATATGCAATTTGTTGGATCATTGATACCATTATCAAATGTGCTGTAGAAATGTTTCAAATGTGTCAACTCACATCCAACTGCTGATTGGGGTTTTCAATCATTCAGATTTGTTTTTTTATTGTTTTAGGTTCACCTTAAAAACATTTTTGGTAGTTTTGTTTTAAAAATAATGTATTTGGTCATTTTTACATTAACAGGGTAATTTCATAAAGGACATCAATTATTTTGGTGAGCTGTGCATGGGTCGCAATCATTGGTCAGAGCGGGAGAAGTCTCCGTACAATTCCAAATGGTCTAAAATATCGTTTTTTGAGAAATATTGACATAATACTAGCTCAAAACATTTCTTTCTTTTTTTAATCAGGGGGTGATTTCACGTAAAAAGTGGGGGGACAAAAGCATAAATTGCCCCCACCCCTAATCTGATAGTGGGGTGGTAAAGGCTCAGCCTGCCCTATGGCTCAGCCCAGGTGCCTACACACACACACACACCTAACAGAGGGCCACTCAGTTTAGAGGAGTAATCTAAGACAGATCCAGCTCAGAGAGGCCCAGCTCAGAGAGGCCCAGGTCCTATACTCACAACAGAAGCAGATATTAATTTATTTAAAATGGAAAATTGATGTGTTCATGCAAAACAAAAAGTACATTGAATCATATCAATTAGTTTCCCTAATCAAACCCGAATCACATCGAAGCGTTTCAAACTAAAAATGAACCCTTCCTGCATCGTATCGGAGCCAATGTATCATGAAAGGAGCGATGCAAATTCCTAGGTAGGGAAGACCAGTAATAGACCTTTTAGGAATTTTCACCACACAAAGACATTCCAGCTAGTCTACATGTTTGTCATCAGCTGTCATACTTCACATGCTTGAAGGCAGCCTTTGGAGGCAATGGTGTAAATATTCATTTCCCCTCTCTGCCAGGGGAGAGAACAACAAATCTGAGGGCTCACTGAAATGTCAGATGGTGAACAACAGTCATTTGTTTGGCTTTGACAGCATTCTGGACATAGACGGGTTGACATGCTCTAATACAGGAGGAGGAGGTGGTGGTGATAGTGGTTGGGGTCTGAGTAATTTCTGAAGGCACTGTATAGTAAAATACAGTATACCGCCCAGCCCTACCAACAGTACCATGTCTGAAGTTAAATGACGGACAAGTCTTCAGAATCAATTGTGACTTAAATACTGGCTATGAAACATCTGTAAGAAGGGGACTAAGAGAGAAAGTCCTTACCCCATATGATCTGACTTACAATTCATGTATTATGTAACCATGACTGGGAATCAATAAACGTTACTATTCTAAATCAAATGGGAATGTCACTTCTGGTGGTTTATGGTTGTACTGAACATAACTGCTGAAAATCCTGTTCATTCAATGGTGAGGCACGGACAGTAAAACGCAAAACCTCAAATGTATAACTAAAGCCTCTAGAAGACCAGAGAATACTTTCAGGCGACGCAGTCTCCGAGACCCTGGCATTGCATGTCATTTTCACAAGCAAGCATCAACTCAACAAGACACCGGAGTGTCCTTAACATGACACAACCTCTGTGCCATCTAGGAGGGGCAGTGCCATCATCACTCTCAACTTTCCCCACGAGTCACCCACAGCCAAGGAGGGAGGAGGAAAAAGCCATTGCTATGGCAACTGCCACTCCAAAAGCAAGAGCAGCAGGGACATGGGGGGGGTCTGGCTGAATCAGATACAGTCGCAAATGGCACACTATTCCTTATATCGTGCACTACTTTTGACCAGAGCCCTATGATCCCTGGTCGAAAGTAGTGCACTACAAAAGGAAATAGGGTGCCATTTGGGACACAGACAGTGAAAGCCAAGACTGAAAGATCAGGACGATGAAAACAAATATAGCCAGACATCTACAGGTTGGCTACTAGAAAGGGAGTGATGATGTCGTAAGGTTTCTATTGACCTTTACTGTGGACCTTGACCCTAGCCTGTCATAACTCATTCTCTATGATAAACAGTGAACACTGACATGCCTTCTCTTTGTATCTATGAGTGACTATCCGTGACATGCCTAGTAGCATTCACTGTGACCGTCGCAGGTATGCTGGTGTGTGTCCTTATCATTAGGGCAACGCGATAGAGAAGTGAGCACTTACGCCATTATTGGCACGTTTTAAAATCATCACGTCTCTAAAGGAGGGGCAGCTAACCTGCCATAATCTCAATCCAAAGGTCTTGGCTGCACCTGATTTTGATCCCAACTGAAAACTGCCAGAGAGAAGGCAGAGTGTCATCATAACTCAGCACCAGGCCCACACATTATGGCACTTTGACTCGCAACTGTGACATATTCTGTGAAATGCCACGGATAGAATTAAACATTCAAACAGAGTGAGAGCAAGGCTGTACGACACACTAGGGAGGCTGCCAAAATAAATCAAGGTCATTTTATCCACCGTCGCCCTCCACAATATTATTCTGTTTTCATAAAATAGAATTTTGAGTTGCTTGCTTTTAAAAATGAAGAGTAGAAATGCACTTCACTTAGACAAAGAGGAGAAATGTCAGATTTTATCCAGAACAAAATAAAGCACTGTTCTTTATAACCACGACTATGAGATATTCTCTATTTTCCTTGGCTACTGTATAAATTGATCTGCAGGGTAATTCTCTCTGAATTGATGCATTCCAAATAAAGTGCATTAGACATATCTAAAGTATTGTAGCCTGCCGCATGTCGTGATGTCTTCCATACAAACAGTCAGTCAAGGGCAGGCTGACTTTCATACAGAATGCTGATGTGTATTCATTCCAACAATTCCAGGAATAAAACATAGGAGGATATGTGCCTACTCTGTGCAGACCAAGAGTCCCAAATGGCACCCTATGGGCCCCAGTCGAAAGTAGTGCACTACACAGGGAATAGGGTGCCATTTGGAATGAAACAGTAGGCCTACAGTGCCTTCAGAAAGTATTCACACCTCTTGACTTTTTCCACATTTTCTTGTGTTACAAAGTGGGATTAAAATGGATGTCAACGACCGACACAAAATACTCTGGAAAGTCAAAGTGGACGATTTCTTTTTTTATTAAAATGGAAAATCAAACATTTATATTTTTTGATTAGATAAGTATTCAAGCCCGAGTCAATACATGTTAGAATCACGAGTCTTTCTTGGTAACCCTGGGATTGTACAATATCTGCCCATTATTGTTTTTTTTTTATTCTTCAAGCTCTGTCAAGTTGGTTGTTGATCATTGCTAGAGAGCATTTAAGTCTCGCCATAGATTTAAGCCAATTTAAGTCAAAACTGTAATTAGTCCACTCAGGAACAGTCAACGTCATCTTGGTAAGCAATTGCAGTGTATATTTGGTCTGCGTTTGAGGTCCTGCTGAAAAGGTGGACGTCTCCCAGTGTCTATTGAAAAGCAGACTGAACCAGTTTTTCCTCAAGGACTTTGTCTGTGCTTAGCTCTATTCCTTTCTTTAGATCTTAAAAAACTCCATAGTCCTTCATGTACAAAATATATATTTTTTGACATTTTTTTAGCAGTTTTACTTTAGTGCCTTTTTCCAAATCGGACGCATGTTTTGGAATAGTTTAATTCTGTACAGGCTTCCTTCTTTTCACTCTGTCAATTAGGTTTGTATTGTGGAGTAACTACAATGTATCCACTCTCAGTTCTCTTATCATAGCCATTTAACTGTGTAACTGTTTTAAAGTCACCATTGGCCTCATGGTGAAATCCCTGAGTAGTTTCCTTCCTCCCTGTCAACTGAGTTAGGAAGGACGTCTGTATCTTTGTAGTGACTGGGTGTATTGATATACCATCCAAAGTGTCATTAATAACTTCACCATGCTCAAAGGGATAGTCAATGTCTGCTTTTTAAATTTTTACCCATCTACCAATTGGTGCCCTTTGCGAGGCATTGGAAAACCTCCCTGGTCGTTGAATCGGTGTTTGAAATTCACTGCTCGACCTTACATATACAGTGAATTATTTTTTAATTTAATTTAACTAGGCAAGTCAGTTAAGAACAAATTCTTATTTTCAATGAAGGCATACCCCGGCCAAACCCGGATGACAGTGGGCTAATTGTGCGCTGCCCTATGGGACTTCCAATTACGGCTGGATGCGATACAGCCTGGATTCAAACCAGGGACTGTAGTGATGCCTCTTGCACTGTAATCCAGTGCCTTAGACCGCTGCGCCACTCGGGAGCCCTAAAAGTATCCAGACCCCTTCCCTTTTTCCAGCCTTATTCTAAAAATGATAAAATAAGTTTTGTTCCCCTCATCTACACACAATACATCAAAAGTACCATGCAAAAGCAGGTTTAGAAATGTTTGCACAGATAAAAAACAGAAATACCTTAATTACATAAGTATTCAGACACTTTGCTATGACACTCAAAATTGAGCTCAGGTGCATCCTGTTTCCATTTATCATCCTTTAGGTGTTTCTTCAACTTGGAGTCCACCTGTGGTAAATTAGATTGATTGGACATGATTTGGAAAGGCCTACACCTGTCTATATAAGGTCATGTCAGAGCAATAACCAAGTCATGAGGTCGAACGAATTGTCCGTAGAGCTCCAAAACAGGATTGTGTCGAGGAACAGATCTGGGGAAGGGTACCAAAAAAATGTCTGCAGGATTGAAGGGCCCCAAGAACACAGTGAACTCAATCATTCTTCAATGGAAGAAGTTTGGAACCACCAAGACTCTTCCTAGAGCTGGCCGCCCAGCCAAACTGAACAATCAGGGGAGAAGGGCATTGGTCAGAGAAGTGACCAAGAACCTAAAGGACTCTCAGGTCATGAGAAACAAGATTCTCTGGTCTGATGAAACCAAGATTGAACTCTTTGCCAGAATGCCAAGCGTCACGTCTGGAGGAAACTTGGCACCATCCCTACGGTGAAGTATGGTGGTGGCAGCATCATGCTGTGGGGATTTTTCAGAGGCAGGGACTGGGAGACTAGTCAGGATCAAGGGAAAGATGAACGGAGCAAACTACAGAGAGATCCTTGATGAAAATCTACTCCAGAGTGCTCAGGACCTCAGACTTGATGAATGTTCACCTTCCAACAGGACAACGGCCCTAAGCACACAGCCAAGACAATGCAGGAGTGGCTTTGGGACAAGTCCGAATGTCTTTGAGTGGTCAAGCCAGAGCCCGGACTTTAACCCGATCGAACATCTCTTCTGAGACCTGAAAATAGCTGTGCAGAGACGCTCCCCATCCAACCTGAGCTTGAGAGGATCTGTAGAGAAGAATGGGAGAAACTCCGCAAATACAGGTGTGCTAAGCTTGTAGCGTCATACCCAAGAAGACTCAAGGCTGTAATCGCTGCCAAAGGTGCTTTGTCATGTGTGTGTGTGTGTGTGTGTGTGTGTGTGTGTGTGTGTGTGTGTGTGTGTAGATTGAGGGGGAAAAGACAATTGAATCAATTTTAGAATAAGGCTGTTAAGTAACAACAACAAAAAGTCAAGGAGTCTGAATACTTTCCAAATGCACTGTAATTGTATGAGTACAGAGATGGGAGTCATTAAAGAAATCATGTTAAACACCATTAATGCACACAGAGTGTAGTCCAAACAACGCAACTAACTTGTTAAGGCAAGCTTAACAAACTTCAAGAGTAAAAATGTGCTTAAAGGGGTTGAAAACTTCAGTCAAATGTCAGCTTTCATATTTTATTCATTTGTAAAAATATATATATATATATATAATTCCACTTTGACATTATGGGGTATTGTGTGTAGATCAGTGACAAAATCTCCATTTAACACATTTCTCAATTCAGGCTGTAACAACAAATACTGTGTGAATACTTTCTGAAGGCACTTTATTCCATATTTCAACTGTAGGTCTATAGCTTCAAAACAGAGCAGACCGAGCTGTAATTACCAGTAGCTAGCTAGTACAGTGAGGAAAATACTTTATTTAGGGAGAGGATTCCTTGAGCTGTACGGCTTTAAAACAACAAACGTCTGAGGTCTCACAGAAACGGGCAACAGATCAGACCCAGATGTGACCAAGGAGAGGTTGGTGTATGAAACTCTAAAGGCGGGCAAAATTATCTCTACATCTCATCCCTTATGAAGAACTGGCTATTCGGGGAAATTTAACAGCACTGTCTGCACTATGACGTATCAAATTTCTGTATGTGTTAGGCTCGGGAGTTGAACAACTTCCATTTGGTGGAACCAGCGAGTGAGGTTAACCAAGTGGATAAAAGCAATTGAGTCTATTGACAGTTCAACTGTTATGCCATAGCTTTGTCAATACAGTACTGGTGTGAGAACAGGAATGAATAAATAAAATAGAAAGTGTGCAGGAGTGGACACCACATAACAATACTGAATGGTCCATCGGAGGCCATGACACTATTGGGCAATAAGTGATAAGAGTTCAGTGATTTATTAAATAAAACGAGTGCATGTGTCAAGTGCTGACCAAACATATCAGATTCCTTCAGACATTGGACAAGTAATTAACCAACCATACACGGAGTATACAAACTATTAACACCTGCTGTTTCCATGACAGACTGACCAGGTGAATCCAGGTGAAAGCTATGATCCCTTATTGATGCCACTTGTTAAAAAAAATCAGTATAGATTAAGGGGAGGACTCCGGTTAAAGAAGGATTTTTAAGCCTCGAGACACAGATTGCGTATGTGTGCCATTTAGAGGGTGAATGGGCAAGACAAAAGATTTAGGCCTCCTGAGTGGCGCAGCAGTCTAAGGCACTGTATCGCAGTGTTAAAAGGGCGTCACTACAGACCCGGGTTTGATCCCAGGCTGCGTCGCAGTCGTCTGGCACACAATTGGCACAGCGTCATCCGGGTTAGGGGAGGGTTTGGCCAGCCGGGAAGTCCTTGTCCCATCGCGCTCTAACAACTCCTTGTGGCGGACCGGGCGCATGCATAAGCCAACACGTGTCGCCAGTTGTACGGCGTTTCCTCCAATATATTGGTGCGGCTGGCTTACGGGTTAAGCGAGCAGTGTGTCAAGAAGCAGTGAGACTTGGCAGGATCGTGTTTCGGAGAACGCATAGCTCTCGACCGTCGCCTCTCCTGAGTCCGTAGGGGAGTTGCAGCTATGGGACAAAACTAACTACCAAATGGGGGAGAAAAAGGGGTAAAAAGTAAAACAAAAAATACAAATAAAATACATTTCTAAAAATAATTGAGTGCATTTTGAATGGGGTATTAGGTGCTGGGTTTCTCATGCTAAACAGTTCCGTGTGTATCAAAAATGGTCAAAAAGGATATCAAGCCAACTTGACACAACTGTGGGACGCATGAGTCAACACGTGCCAGCATCCATGTGGAACGCTTTCGACACCTTGTAGAGTCCATGCTCTGACGAATTGAGGCTGTTCTGAGGGAAAAGGGGGTTATACTCAGTGTATATTTAGTCCAACATCCCTACAGCCTCTGTAAAAAAAAAAAATATTAAACATATCAGGAGAAGATATTACATGAGCATGATTTCTTTGCCGATCTAATTGCTTTAGTTATGGCAAATTTTACTAGTGATTTGTATGTATACAGTATTAAATCCTACTACCTCCCTATTAGAGGTCGACCAATTAATCGGAATGGACAATTTTCATAACAATCAGAAATTGGTATTTTTGGACACCGATTTGACCTATTATTATTTTATTTTTTATACACCTTTATTTAACTAGGCAAGTCAGTTAAGAACACATTCTTATTTTCAATGACGGCCAAGGAACAGTTGGTTAACTGCCTTGTTCAGGGGCAGAACGGCAGCTTTGTACCTTGTCAGCTCGGGGATTCAATCTTGCAATCTTACAGTTAACTAGTCCAACGCTCTAACCACCTGATTACATTGCACTCCACGAGGAGCCTGCCTTTATTGCGAATGCAGTAACAAGCCAAGGTTAGTTGCTAGCTAGCATTAAACTTATCTTATAAAAACAATCAATCAATCATAATCACTAGTTAACTACACATGGTGGATGAGATTACTAGTTTATCTAGCGTGTCCTGCGTTGCATATAATCGATGCGGTGTGCATTCGCGAAAAAGGTCTGTCGTTGCTCCAACGTGTACCTAACCAGAAACATCAATGCCTTTCTTAAAATCAATACACAAGTATATATTTTTAAACCTGCATATTTAGTTAATATTGCCTGCTAACATGAATTTCTTTGAACTAGGAAAATTGTGTCACTTCTCTTGCAACAGAGTCAGGGTATATGCAGCAGTTTGGGCTGCCTGGCTCGTTGCAAACTGTGTGAAGACTATTTCTTCCTAACAAAGACAGCCAACTTCGCCAAACAGGGGATGATTTAACAAAAGCGCATTTGCGAAAAAAGCACAATCGTTGCACGACTGTACCTAACCATAAACACCAATGCCTTTCTTAAAATCAATACACAGAAGTATATATTTTTAAACCTGCATATTTAGCTAAAAGAAATCCAGGTTAGCGGGCAATATTAACCAGGTGAAATTGTGTCACTTCTCTTGCGTTCATTGCACGCAGAGTCAGGGTATATGCAACAGTTTGGGCCGCCTGGCTCGTTGCAAACTAATTTGCCAGAATTGTACGTAATTATGACATAACATTGAAGGTTGTGCAATGTAACAGCAATATTTAGACTTAGGGATGCCACCCGTTAGATAAAATACGGAACGGTTCCGTATTTCACTGAAAGAATAAACGTTTTGTTTTCGAAATGATAGTTTCCGGGTTTGACCATATTAATGAGCAAAGGCTTGTATTTCTGTGTGTTATTATGTTATAATTAAGTCTATGATTTGATATTTGATAGAGCAGTCTGACTGAGCGATGGTAGGCAGCAGTAGGCTCATAAGCATTCATTCAAACAGCTCTTTCGTGAAATGGCTAGCTAGTTAGCAGGGTGCTCGCTAATAGCGTTTCAAACGTCACTCGCTCTGAGACTTGGAGTAGTTGTTCCCCTTGCTCTGCAAGGGCCGCGGATTTTGTGGATCGATGGGGAACGATGCTTCGAGGGTGGCTGTTGTCGATGTGTTCGTGGTTCGAGCCCAGGTAAGGGCGAGGAGAGGGACGGAAGCTATACTGTTACACTGGCAAGACTAAAGTGCCTATAAGAACATCCAATAGTCAAAGGTATATGAAATACAAATGGTATAGAGAGAAAGTGTCCTATAAATGCTATATTAACTACAACCTAAAACCTCTTACCTTGGAATATTCAGTATTGTTGTAATTGTCATTATTACAAATTAATTAATTAATTAATCGGCATCTGCTTTTTTTGATCCTCCAATAATCGGTATCGGTGTTGAAAAATCCTAATCGGACGACCTCTAATCCCTACAGACTACAGCCTCAGTAAAACTATAAAACAGTATAAGCGCTTAGCTTGTAAATCAGTTGTCTGACAGTCAGAACCTACTTCCCAAATGGCACCCTATTCCCTTCATAGCACACTACTTTTTGAACAGCACCCTGGTCAAAAGTAGTGCACTATATAGGGAATGCATCTAGAGAATTAAACCCCTGGCTAAAATAAGCCAAGGTGCAATAAGTGGACAGCTGCTGGACTGGTTTGAGTTACCATTCACCTGACAATCAGATTAAGTCAGTCCCGACACCTGCTGACATGTTGTGCCCATGCCATGCTGACTGACCTCCGTTAATACTCTATCCACATAAAAAACATCACAAATCTCCCTGGTTTACAGCAGGAAGACTCGCACCATGGCAGGTCGTGTATGTACCTGTTTTGACCAGGATCAGATTTCCCATACCACTCCATGGTAGCATTCTTAATGCCACACTATTCCCCCATTTAGGGCACTAATTCTGACCAATAGGTAATAGGGTGCCATTTGGGAAGCAACTCCATGTGTGGAATGGCTCATTTAGGAATAATGAAACCAGGAGCAGCTTCTTCAACACTCTGTGATGTCGCTGTCTTTAAACTGAGCATACACTAAGGGCTCAGACACACCAATAGCTTTTGCTTGCCGAGAGTACTTAGCACCACTGAACATCATTTGCAAACCGAGTGCGCACCGACTTCACATGTAGAATCGCATTAAAAATGTCAGCAGTCCGACGTCTATAGTGGTTCCTAAAGCAGCGCGCTGAACGATCGGCAGACGAACGCTACATCCACATTCAGTGCGATGTGTGCGAGCCTAAAGAGAGCGTGTGAATACCATCAGCTCACATAGCACTTCTGCAATGAGTCAATGACACAGTAACCATGTTTTGCAGACCACCTAGAACCCCAACCATGGGCCATATAGCATCTCAGAGTAGGAGTGCTGATGTAGGATCAGTCCCCACTCTGTCCATGTAGGCTTTTTATTCATTGTATCCAAAAGGTAAAACTGATCCAAAAATCAGCAGTCTTACTTGGAGATGCTTGATCCATAAAGCCCAAATTAATACAAGCTGAAATGTGAGTTGAGCTGCACTATCACTAGCTACAAAGAACAAGGCATTTGCTCTCAGGAATCCCAGTCAAAAGAGGCTGATCTGTAAATATAGCTCAAAATGTGAGAGGAGGTGAATAACTATGCATCTGTCTAATAAAGCTTATAAATAATGCAGAGCACCCAACTTATTTCTGTAGAAGGCGTTTACATTTGATGCTGAATAACTCTCATAACCAAGTAGATTCCTGGTTTCTAAAACACATGAATCGGGAGCGAGTGAGTTTACCCTGTAATCGTTAGAATTATTCCACTAATTACAGCATGAGGAAATTAACTTCAACTTATATTGGTGACATAGACTACCTATCCAAAGTTACTGGTTGTCTGTTAGATGCCCTTCTCTTCCCACAAGGTTGTCCTCACAGCTATAGACTCAATTAGGCCTAGTTAAACAAGATCATATTTGAATAGACTGAGCAATGGAGATTTTTTTTAAAAAGAGAGCATTATCAACATGCCCTTATTCAAACTCAAATAACTCTGCATTTAGCCTTTGCATTTCTTTGATATTGTTATGGAACATTTTCTATGTATTTATTTTTGAATAATTGCATTGGTAAGATGCTGATGCTGTCTACACCCGCCAACTGCAACAGAGAACAGAAAAGACTGTTCAGTTTCAGTGTTCAAATCTCTGGCTGCCCAGCTATCACATAACGTTCTGAGAACCATACGTTTCTTAGAGCTTGGTGAGAAAGTGGTCGTCCTATGGTTATTTTGCATACAACCTTCCCACAATGTTCTGGGAATGGTGCAGGATAGTTGCTTGGCTTTTGAAAATTCTGAGCACATTTCAGAACTTAAAAAAAAGCTTTATATTCTTGGTATTTCATTACTTTAAAACAGAATGTTTCCCAAACATTACATTTAATTTAAATTGTGTTAATGTGCTAGGAAATTTCTCCAACCAGTTTGACATTGGTAATGTCCTCAAATATACTGAACAAAAACAACAATTTCAACTATTTTACTGAGTTACAGTTCATATAAGTAAACCTGTCAATTGAAATCAATTAATTATGCCTTAATCTATGGATTTCAAATGACTTGGTAGGGGCGCAGCCATGGGTGGGCATAGGCCCAACCACTTGGGAGTCAGGCCCATCCAAATGAGTTTTTTCCCCACAAAAGGGCTTTATTACAGACAGAAATACTCATCATCTGTCCGAGTGATTGGTCTCAGACAATCCCGCACGTGAAGAAGCCAGATGTGTAGGTCCTGGGCTGGCATGGTTACATGATCTGCGGTTGTGAGACCGGTTGGACGTACTGCCAAATTCTCTAAAACGACGATGGAGGCAGGTTATGGTAGAGAATTGAACATTAAATTCTCTGGCAGCACCTCTGGTGGACATTCCTGCAATCAGTGGCAGGTAGCCTAGTGGTTAGAGCGTTGGGCCAGGCACCGCAAGGTTGCTGGATCGACTCCCCGAGCTGACAAGGTAAAAAAATCTGCCGTTCTGCCCCTGAGCAAGGCAGTTAACCCACTGTTCCCCGGGCACTGAAGACATGGATGTTGATTTAAGGCACCACACCTCTCTTATTCAGAGGGGTTGTGTTAAATGAGAAGACACATTTCAGTTGAATGCATTCAGTTCAACTGACTAGGTATTGCAAGCTCCCTCAAAACTTCAGAGGCATTCTGTTATGTGACAAAACTGCACATTATAGAGTTGGCTTTTATTGTGCACATGTGTAATGATCATGCTGTTTAATCATCTTCTTGATATGCCGCACCTGTTAAGTGGATGGATTATCTTGGCAAAGGAGAAATGCTCACCAATAGGGATGTAAACAAATTTGTGCATATGCTTTTTTTGTGCATATGGAACATTTATGGGATCTCTTATTTCAGCTCATGAAACACGGGATAAACACTTTACATGTTGCATTTATATTTTTGTTCAGTATGCTTCCAAGTACATTAAGAAACAACGTTATTCTGTGTGAATTTCAGTACTTCCATACAAGTTCCGATTGTGTATATTTAATATTTTTTGTAAATTCTGGGAATGTTCTAAAAAATTGTGTGACTCAAGCGATGTTCTCAGAACATTCAGAGAATTTATGGTTCTCTTAGTTCTTGGCAATATTATTGGTAATGTTCTGAAATATTTATTCTACACATTGACATCAGTTAGCTTTAAATTCCATTCTCAGAACATTAAGAAAACTTTCAAGAAAAATCAAGAAAACTTTAGTAACGTTCAGAAAATGTTCTAAGAACATATATTTTTAAACATTTACATTCTGTTCTCAGCATCAACAAAACAATCTTATCTTGTGTTCAGGTGTGTTGGCCACACCTGATCTTAATGAGTGTTTGTTTCCTTTGAAATGGGGTCTGTTTGAATAGACAAAAAATGAACAGCTTTCTATGCGTAAAAAAAAAAACATGGCACGCTAGCTCCATCCTGGTGGAGCAGTGGACCAATTCCAGGGATAGACAGGTTGCTTGTTTAGCAACAAAACCTACGCATGCGCAACTATGGGAAAAACAGATGGGGTTGGCTTAGATTCTTGACAACATATATAAACTATATTTAATCTCCAATGTTTATTAAAAACAAATTAATTTTCCCAATGAGCACTTGTCTCAAATATATTGTTACTGTTGTTGGTTAGCTAGCTAGCAAATTGTGGTTATATTAGCATATATGTGACATCAATCAAAACAACTCAATACAAGACATGGTATCAAGAACTAAATAAAACTAGCTGAAACAAGCCACCTATGACTTCCCACGTGACAGTTTCTTGACATTGTTGCTAGCTATCTGGCCACACAGAATCACAACAGATTTCTACCCCATTGAATCACAAGCGTTGTTTTTCCGTGAAGTTGTCAGCTAACCCGTCTATAGAGAAAAGAAGATCGTGGGTTCGAATCTCACTGATGCAGTGTCACAATAAATAAAATAAACAGTTTGCATGATTAATGCCTAAGCAAATTCATTTCATGTGTCCTTCTGTATCTGTGCTTGGAGTTATTGTTTTTTAACCAAAATAAGATAGCAGTGTTATTAAGTCATTCTGTGAATGTTTTAGGAAGTTATTCAAAAATCTTTAATGAACCTTTATATTTCATTCTTAAGTGTTTATTTAAAGTTGTCATAACACTTTCACAACATTTAAAGAAGATTCTCAGAATGTTATTAAAAAATACCTTCAAATAATCTATCATTTCAGTTCTCAGAGTTAATAAAACCTCCCAGGAAAACGTTCAGGAAACCAAAGTAAAACGTTCTCAGAACCTCCCTGCAACCTAAAAATGTATGTTCAAAAAACATGGGAAATGTTCACCTCTGTTCTCTGAATCGTTTAAAACCCGTTCCGTTTTACCAATCAGGAAACGTACAGCTTCGTCCTCACAATCAATGTGAAACCAAAAACATACGTTCCCACAACATTCAAGGAACCAAATGTGCTAGCTGGGTGAGCTCTCCAAATAAACAGGATACTTGCTCAATGCTCACGCCTCCCCATGAGAAACTAGAAAAACATTGCTAACGGCTCCGGCACCCGAAACGACACTCAGTGTCCGTTACAATTTAGGCCTCTAACAAATTTGAAAGAACATGTCAAATTGCAAGACCATAGACTGTAGGATAGTTGAGTCCATGGTCAATTTGACAAGCAAAATAATGAGAATCAATGTGTTTTTCTGTCTGCAAAAGCCACTTTGAAATTCTAAAATGTAATGATAAACGTGACGTTTAGACAACACTGATAGAATTAAAAGTGGGCTACTTTGTAGCGCCGAAAAATATGTAGGCCTATTCCTCATCATTTAGTTCGCGACAATTCCTTGAATCAATCAACAAAATTCCATCAGTTGATACATTTGACACTGATATCAATTTTGTATTGGCTTCTTGATTTGTCACAATGTTTATATTTCTAATATGCGACATCTGATTAGAACACAGTGCACTCTGTGGTGTGATACAAAAGTACAACGAATCTGATATTATGTAGCCAGCAAATAATCGTGATATTGCTCCGCATGAATTTGCGGCAGCACTCTGCTCATTGAATGCTCTATTTCCTTCCATTAATTCCCACACCGCTTTTATCAGCAGGAATGAATGTCAGTTACTCGGCCAATTCTGCTAAACATAACTATAACCTGGTGATAGTAAATATGTATTACCCTCTGATAACTCCAGTTCCAGCTCTGCAAGTCTGGTTCGCACCTCCAAAGGAAGGGGTAACGTATCACGGTCCGCCATTCTGCTTTAAAATTACTTGGCTTTCTCTTCTCTTCTTCTCACTGAGTCCAGTAAAGTGTTTCAACACTGTCCTTTCTCCACAGAGCGCCGATGCATTGGGCAAAAGAGGAGCGACTTGAGTATGAAATAGAAATGCGGAAAGTGTTTAGGCGAATATCGCTCGGCTCGCGTCTTTATTCAAGTCCCGCCATGGTTGGTTGTCCCTCTATTAAGAAAAGGTACTGCTGCTGTAATTCCAATGTCTGAAAGTGCAACTGAGGGATACTCAACCAACGTTGCCTCCAGTTTCTAGTACTGCGTGGTCTCACTACTCTGTGCTGTCACACATTCACGTGATGCTTGAGACACAAGAGCCCACATTCGAACCCTGTGGAGGGCGCCAAATGTCCACTTTAAGAACTGGTCGAAGAATTACCCCCTCCATGCAGAAGAATGACGGTTGAACATCACTGGCCCGGTTGAACATCACTGACTGTTCCAAAGAGCATTCAAATATTAAACATTTTGACCAGCCCCCCCCACAAGTATACAGTACCAGTCAAAGGTTTGGAGACACCTACTCATTCCAGGATTTTTATTTATTTTTACTATTTTCCACATTGCAGAATAATAGTAAAGACATCAAAACTATGAAATAACACATGGAATCATATAGTAACCAAAAAAGTGTTAAAGAAATCGAAATATACGTTATATGTGATATTCTTCAAAGTAGCCACCATATGCCTTGATGACAGCTTTGCACACTCTTGGAATTCTCCCAACCAGCTTCACCTGGAATGCTTTTCCAACAGTCTTGAAGGAGTTCCCACATATGCTGAGCACTTGTTGGCTGCTTTTCCTCATCCTAAACCATCTCAACTGGGTTGAGGTCAGGTGATTGTGGAGGCCAGGTCATCTGATGCAGCACTCCCATCATAAAGAAAAACCCTTGAATGAGTAGGTGTGTCCAAACTTTTGACAGTTACTGTATATATATATATATATGTATATTATGTTATATTTGGCCTGACTAAGCAGTTTTCTGCTGATCATTACTGTATGAGAATGGTCTCGTCTGGTATATATTTCACAGGCTTCAGCTTCAGGGTGCAAAATCAGGGTTTGAAGTGAGGGGTCGTAGCCTATATAGGGGTTGTAAGGGCTCCCGAGTGGCACAGCGGTCTAAGACACTGCATCTCAGGCTAGAGGTGTCACTACAGACACCCTGGTTCGAATCCAGGCTGTATCACAATCTTCCGTGATTGGGAGTCCCATAGGGCGGCGCACAATTGTCCAGGTTTGGCCGGTGTAGGCCGTCTTTGGAAATAAGATTTTTTTTTTAAATAAACAATATGGGTTGGTTTGGAGAGGGGTTGGAGATAAGGCTGGACCCTTTAAAAAAGAGAGTGGGACTCACTCACTCTGAGTCATCACATTCCATAACATCATGGATTTATGAATAGTCACATCACAAGATGACATTGTAGCTAGACTGGCTGGTTAGGCCTACATGTAAAGTCTGTTATACACTGGTAATTGTTTGAGGCAATATTGCCGAGCAATTTTGCTGGCAACGGGGTGAGGAAAGGATGACTGTCCTTGTCTCACTGACCCTCTTGCACTGTCTCTGCTTTTCAGATGAAGCCAACACACATTCCTTCCCCAGGGTTGGGGAGTAACTAATTACATGTAGTCTGATTACAAAAAACTAACTGTAGTCAGTTATGTTACAAGCAAAAAAAATATTGTAATCAGATTGCAGATACTTAGAAATCTAGATGATTGGATTACTTTTACATTTAGAAAGGATGTTTGCGTAAAAAAATACATGATGACACCTTCCTGTTTTCTCAATGACACTCAATTCAGCATTGAAAAAAAAAGCACAAGTTTAAGTTTGTTCCACCTGAGTCCACTATGATGACACAACAAATGCATTTGATGGACCTTTTTGTCTTCTTCTAATGCTTCTTAAGGGGAAATTAATCAGATAACGTTACTGGGTTTAGTTACTGATTACAATTTTGGAGTGGTAACTAGTAACGGCTTACATTTAGAAAGGAACCTACACAACACTGTCCCTCCCCCATATTTTGGAGTTATATCAGTATTTTACCCCAAGCCCATTGTGGTGTGGTGTAACCTGAGAAATATTCTCCACAGGTGTACTATCAACCCTAAGACACATTAGAGCTGCTGAAGGTTTCCGGCAGTGTCCCTCATTAGAGATAATAACAATAAGCCTTTCAATGCATTTCAAAATCCAGACATATTTTTGTCCTGTGGCTGAACACTGCAACATAATGACCCAGTATGTGTAGAGAATGGACCAGGTAACATTAGGCCTACATTACCAGACTGGCTCTTGTAAACGCCTAACATCCCCCCCCAACTAATGGCCGATCCAGTTTCTTTGCCATCGGCCATCACACAAGCTTCTTCTGATAAATAGGCTGCCCAGTCCCGGTCTCTCAGGCTCCTCCTGGAGGAAGCTGGGGTGGTATAACGTCCCAGGATGCCTGTACACATTAAGACAGATGGTCTGAATCTGGCCTGTCTGAGCCATCTGACCAATGATGATAGTGCTAAGATGGCCATAGGAGAGCATACAAACCGAGATGGCCATAGGAGAGTATACAAACCAAGATGGCCGTAGGAGAGTATACAAACCAAGATGGCCAGAGGAGAGCATACAAACCAAGATGGCCATAGGAGAGCATACAAACCAAGATGGCCATAGGAGAGCATACAAACCAAGATGGCCAGAGGAGAGCATACAAACCAAAATGGCCATAGGAGAGCATACAAACCAAGATGGCCATAGGAGAGCATAGATGGCCAGAGGAGAGCATACAAACCAAGATGGCCAGAGGAGAGCATACAAACCAAGAAGGCCAGAGTAGTGCATACACAAACTCTCAGCGTTTGATTCATGCGCTTGCATATCAGGGGAAAGAAGGAATGGAAAGACCAATTAATTGTTTTTGAGTGGGTGGGTCGGTGCATGTATGGGGCGGGCCAGGGGGCATTTCTACATCTGATTTAGTTGTCAATGTTCCATATCCCTTTATTTATATATATATATTTTTTAAAGATTATGTAAAGAAAACTGTAAGCCCACTCCTTTATGCTGATCTCTCAACAGCTGTACACTAATAGGAAACAGACCAAGACCCGTAATCAAGTGGTACCCTATTGCCTATATAGTGCAGTACTTTTGACCAGGGCCCATAGGACTCTGGTCAAAAGTAGTGAACTATATAGGCAATAGGGTGCCATTTGGGGGGCACACCCAAAATGCAAAACAGCCATGACATGGGAAAAGGAGTGGGAAGAACGTGCTTGCAGAGTAGGCCTACCATTGGATAAGTCTTTATATAAAGGGGTTACGAATTGCTGATGCCCAGGTCTACTTATTCACCAAATGTCTGCAGCTGCAAGACAATCGCCATTTGTTGGATCAAATCACACTGTGGACCCATCAGGGGTGGATGAAGAAGCCTGTTGTTTTGTGTGAGGCGTGATACACTGACTTACCCTAATAGGATTGTGGTGTGCTGTGGAAGAAATTCTCCAAGATGTTATTGTGGGAATATGTTGCCACCTTGTGGCTAGTTTTTCAAATGGAATAGAGTAAAGTACTCCCAAAGGCTTGTATATGATGTGGCAGATGGACAATGGCTCATGTCTTGGTGCGTGTTAACTTTTCCCTTGCTGCAAAAAAAAAAAAAAAAAAAAAAAAATGCATTTTGGAACTTCTATTTCTCTGTGTGCAAACCACCTTTCAGTTTTTGGACAATGGCTCATGGGCATGGCATAACATGTTGTGCAGATTGAATGGGTTGGCAATTTCAGTTGTTATAGATTGTCAACTATCACTAGCTGTGGTGGGGTGTTTCAGATGGGTATACCACAAAGGTATACTCCAAATAAGGGTCAATGAGTTAGCCAGCCAACATTAATGAACAACCATTTATTAAGAAAGCTTAACTTCGATACTGTATGTGTTGTTGGTAGTTGAGTCAATTAGACCATACCCATTTCAAGTTGAAGTACAGTACCAGTAAAAATGTTTGGAGCACCTACTCATTCAAGGGTTCTTCTTTATTTTTACTATTTTCTACATTGTAGAATAATATTGACGACATCAACACTATGAAATACCACATATGGAATCATTTAGTAACCAAAAGTGTTAAATCAAAATATATTTAATATTCTTCAAAATAGCCACCCTTTGCCTCGATGACAGCTTTGCACATGCTTGGCATTCTCTCAACCAGCTTCACCTGGAATGCTTTTCCAACAGTCTTGAATGAGTTGGGTTGAGGTCGGGAGATTGTGGAGGCCAGGTCAACTGACACAGCACTCCATCACTCTCCTTCTTGGTCAAATAGCCATTACACAGCCTGGAGGTGTGTTGGGTCATTGTCCCGTTGAAAAACAAATGATAGTCCCACTAAGTGCAAACCAGATGGGATGGTGTATTGCTGCAGAATGCTGTGGTAGCCATGCTGGCTAACTGTGCCTTGAATTCTAAATAAATCAGTTACCAGCAAAGCACCATCACACCTCCTCCGGGGTGAGGATTGCAGTGGGAATCTCACATGTGGAGATCATATGTTCACCTACTCGGCGTCTCACGAAGACACGGTGGTTGGAACCAAAAATCTCAAATTTGGACTCATCAGACCACAAGGAAAGATTTCCACCAGTTTAATGTCCATTGCTACTGTTTCTTGGCCCAAGCAAGTCTCTTCTTATTGGTGTCCTTTAGTAGTGGTTTCTGTCCAGAAACTCACCACGAAGGCCTGATTCACGCAGTCTCCTCTAAACAGTTGATGCTGAGATGTGTCTGTTACTTGAACTCTGTGTAGCATTTATTTGGGCTGCAATTTCTGAGGCTGGTAACTCAAATGAACTTAACCTCCGCAGCAGAGGTAACTCTGGGTCTACCTTTCTTGAGGAGGTCCACATGAGAGCTAGTTTCATCAGGGCGCTTGATGTTTTTTGTGACTGCACTTCAAGAAACCTTCAAAGTTCTTGAAATTTTCCGCAATGACTGACCTTCATGTCTTAAAGTAATGATGGACTGTGATTTCCCTTTGCTTATTTGAACTGTTCTTGTCAAATAAATGGACTTGGTCTTTCACCAAATAGGGCTATCTTCTGTATACAACCCCTACCTTGTCGCAACACAAACGATTGGCACAAACGCATTAAGGAAAGAAATTCCACAAATGAACTTTTAACAAGGCACACCTGTTAATTTAAATGCATTCCCGGTGACTACCTCATGAAGCTGGTTGAGAGAATGCCAAGAGTGTGCAAAGATGTCATCAAGGCAAAGGGTAGCTATTTTGAAGAATCTAAAATATATTTTGTTTTGTTTAACACTTTTCTTTGGTTACTACATGATTCCATGTGTTATTTCATAGTTTTGATGTCTTCACTATTATTCTACATTGTAGAAAATAGTAAAAAATAAAGAAAAACCTTCAAATGAGTAGGTGTGTCCAAACTTTTGACTGGTACTGTACAATTTTTTAAAAATTATTTAGGCACGTAAACTGGCTAACTAATTGATCCTGCTTTCTAGTATACCCCTCTGAAAGCAGGATCGTTAAATTAGTCAGCTAATTTTGATAAATGTTTTTTGCCTCTTTTAGAAAGCTAAGCTTGGATATAGGTCATTGGTTGTGTCAATTGTACCATTTCAATTTCACATTTTTAAGCCTCTACTTCTCAGAATATTTGAATATTCATCCTGCCTTTGAAAGGCACCCAGAAACCCTAGACACGCTCCAATTTGCATACCACCCCAACAGATCCACAGATGACGCAATCTCTATTGCACTCCACACTGCCCTTTCCCCACCTGGACAAAAGGAACACCTAGCGTTCAAACCTAGCGTTCACCATAGTGCCCTCAAAGCTCATCACTAAGTTAAGGACCCTGGGACTTACCACCTCCCTCTGCAATTGGATCGTGGACTTCCTGATGGGCCACCCCCAGGTGCTAAGGGTATGTAACAACACATCTGCCACGCTGATCCTCAACATGGTGGCCCCGCAGGGGTGCGTGCTCAGTCCCCACCTGTACTCCCTGTTCACCCAGGACTGCATGGCCAAGCATGACTCCAACACCATCATTAAAGTTTGCCGACGACACAACAGTGGTAAGCCTGATCACCGACAACGATGAGACAGCCTATAGGGAGATCAGAGACCTGGCAGTGTGGTGCCAGGATAACAACCTCTCCCTCAACGTGATCAAGACAAAGGAGATGATTGTGGACTAGAGAGGAAAAGGAGGGCCGAGCACACCCCCATTCCCATCAACAGGGCTGTAATGGAGCAAGTTGAGAGCTTCAAGTTCCTTGGTGTCCACATCACCAACAAACTATCATGGTCCAAACACACCAACAGTCGT
This sequence comes from Oncorhynchus tshawytscha, assembly GCF_018296145.1. Taxonomy (NCBI): domain Eukaryota; kingdom Metazoa; phylum Chordata; class Actinopteri; order Salmoniformes; family Salmonidae; genus Oncorhynchus; species Oncorhynchus tshawytscha. The sequence goes on along the minus strand of NC_056438.1, from coordinate 52,752,472 downwards.
GAAGATGGCACGGCTACGCCTATTCCTCTTCAGGAGACTGAAAATATTTGGCATGGGAACTCAGATCCTCAAAAAGGTATACAGCTGCACCATCAAGAGCATCCTGGCTGGTTGCATCACCTCCTGGTATGGCAACTGCTCAGCCTCTGATCGCAAGGTACTACAGGGTAGTGCGTACAGCCCAGTACATCACTGGGGCCAAGCTTCCTGCCATCCAGGACCTCGATACCAAGCGGTGTCAGAGGAAGGCCCTAAAAATGGCCCAAGACTCCAGCCACCCTAGTCAGACTGTTCTCTCTGCTACTGCACAGCAAGCGGTACTGGAGCACCAAGTCAAGGTCCAAAAGGCTTCTTAACAGCTTACCCCCTAGCCATAAGACTCCTGAACAGCTCATCAAATTGATACCCATACTATTTGCGTCGACCCTCACCACCCCCATTTTTACACTGCTGCTACTGGTTAACTACGCAGTCACTTTACCTACATATTACCTCGACTAACCTTTGCGCCCACACATTGATTCTGTACCGGTACCCACCGTATATAGCTTCGCTGCTGTTATTTCGTTGCACTTTAAATTTAAAAAAAACTTCTTTTTTTTTTTACTTCAGTTTGAGTAAATACTTTAACACTTATTTTTCTAAAAACTGCATTGATGGTTAAGGGCTTGTAAGTATTTCACTGTAAGGTCTACCTACACCTGCTGTGTTTGGCACATGTGATAAATACAATTTAATATTTTTTCTTGATCAGCCCCCAGACATCCCAGTATATGGGACACACACACACACACAGAACTCAATAACAGTGCCTAAATCTTTATTTTTCAATAAGCTACATTTTTCCCTCCAAATTAGACAGCTTAACATGACACAAGAGTAACTTAAATTATCAATAGTTGACATGTACGCTTGATTCCAGTCTTAATGGAAGAATAGGTAAGAAATCAAAAGCACTCAAAGATACCTCCATGAACTACTGTTATGTTCATAGGTTCTTCTCTCCCATAAAGTCAGCGATTGTCCACTGCTGTTAGCGTAACATGGTATGGGTAAAAATTAGTTAATTGACCACAGTGAGTTGATAGTGAGACAATGGCTGTGTCTCATTCCAGTCAGTTGGTGCATTGTCACATCACTTTAGAAGCAAGGTCAACTTACAACAAGCTGTAGCCGTTGCAAAAAATACATGGCACTGTCAAACTGGTGAGACGAAGCAGATCGAAGCGAACTGGGCAAGGAGAACGAGACGGCCTGATATGAGAGACTTTGTCTGTGTACAGTAACACAAGGAGAACAGCCCGAACATTACAACAGGGCTTTAGTAGTGCGAGCAAAAGAAAGAAGAAAAAGTTCAACACAAGTTCAGTCAGTCTTTCATACTGTAAGCAGTGCCATCATCTTCTGGAGAGATGAACCAATAACATTGAATGAAGAATCATTTTCTCATCATCATGCTGCACACACCTAGCTGGCGAATGAACCTTGGGTTAACTTGACCGTCAGTCAACTTTGCATTTGTGTTTTATACTTCTGCTGACCCCAGGTGGTACACTTCACACTCACACACACCCACAGTGCCCAGCCTGATAACATATCCATACCCTATCTGCAAAGACAACAGCATTAGCATTTTGCATTAGATAGGCCTACTAGCATAGACCAGCTTAAATTTACAGACAATCATGCCTCGACTTCATAAGCCAGATCAGATACCCGGTCAGATGCAGGTTGCTATGAGTACTTTGTCTAATGTCAGTGGTATCAGATTTTAATTCCCAGTTTAATAATTCTGGACCAGCTACACTTCCCATGAGTAACAACAAATATCAAAATATAAATGGCAGGCGCTTAAATATTATGTACAAGTCAAACAAACTGCCAGGCTGAAACAAATTAAATGGCACAGTTTTTTTTGCCACATTAAACGCAGTCCACATGTGTGATCAAATGATACAAAAAGACAATGCACAGTATGTTATACAGTGTGCCAGAAACCATCTCTGCAAGAAAATGAGAAGTGTAAAAAATATCTACACTATTATGATGAGTCTAAACACTGGTAAAGCCTACCAAAAAAAACTAAGTACAGTTATTACTTCTGGGGGCTACGAAAGTTCCGTTGATGTACATTTTCATGAAAAACAAAAAAACTCAAATAAAAACAAAATTACAGAATATCAACCATGCTTAATCAATTTGCGCCAAACGATTAAAGGTTGTCTGGTACAAATTACACCGTATGCTGCTGAGGAATTGACATTGGTTGGGTGTGAAAGATTTGATGTTCCTGTGCTTCAAATGTGCTTTACTGTGATTCATAAAGAACTGTTTATGGGCCAAATCACACATCAGATTGATATAAGCTGTCTGTCACAGGACAGAGTATGGACTTTGTACTGTCATTTGAAGATGTGTATTTGTACAACAGGTAGGTTCTCCCCTTTTCTCATTGTGCACAGTGAAGGGGCTAAACAACAGAAACAAACACCGGTTTGTTGAGAAAACACATGGAAATGGAATGAGAATGACATTTAAAAAGTTACAATCAGACAACCTGCCCACATTGCAAAGTGAGGCAGATGCAATTCTTCACATCAGAACAATTTTTTTTAAAGAAATTCAAACATTTAGATATCCTACATCCAGCTCAAAAGCGACATTAATAGTTCAACAAGATCAATATATGTATTTTTAAATCATTTTAAGGTACCTCTTTATATTTTCTGATTATTTACAACTGTACAAGCAAAGCACACAGTTCAAAGAACATATTTGATACAGTATTGACTATTTTGCATTTACAGGATTTATATTTCCCCCCCAAAACAAACAGAAAATAAAAACAAGGAACAAAGTTAATCAAAAGAGAGTTGAGATCAATTTTACAAAACCAAAATGCTGCTAGATTTGTACTTTAAGACCAAGTAAGACTTCTGACGTTAGGTATGACTAAATATTTCCATGCGTCTCCCTTAGTAACATGTCGGGGTTTGAAAAAAAAAAAAAAAAAACTAACTCTACGTTGTCTCGTATAAAAGTTAAGGCAAAGTCATTTTCAAGTTTAAATAAAATTCAAGTTTTTAAACACCGGATGGAAATTATACATTTGAAAATATATAAAATTGTATATATTTTTTTCTTGAAAAGAAACTTTAATGATATCTCATGGAATAAACAGCACTGGTTTCTAAATAAGCAGATGCGGTACAACATGTCTTTTATACCATCTCAGGGAAAAAACGACAAAAAAATAATACATCTGCCATTTAAGACCACCCATAAGTGCATCTCAGTCCTTCAGAATCAAACTCCCCAAATAATGTGTTTGCAAACCAAACGGCATGCAAATCAAAAGCAGCAATGACTATCAATACAGGCAATGTCTCCTCTCTCCGAATTAAGTCCTCTTTTCTAAGCAGAGTACTCCAGGGTAGCTCCTTGTTGCAGGAAGACATCAATGATACACTAAAGAAGCGCACAGGTTCCACTTTTTTTCTACTTAGAGATGTATACAAAGCACAGAGGGGAATTTGGAAGCTATATGGTTGTTATATGGAGAGCCAGGTGAAATCTCCAGAAGAAAACCATGCTAAAAATAAACTGGGCATTTCTACTGTATGGAGGGGAAGGTGTTGGAACAACCCAACAGTGCTGCCTACTCTGCCTAACATTTGTCCAAACTGAAAGGACTCAGTGGCTGCTCAGGTTTACAGCATCCAAAACAGGTCAAAGGTCATACTCTGCCTGCTCACAGGGTGCAGTTTACTACTCATATTTTCTGAGTGTCACCCAATGACTAAAGCTATACCTTCATTCTAAAAGGGCTGCCTCATCTTTTACCTTAATATCTAACATTTGTAGTGAAGGAAAAACCCCACTTCTTCCTTTCAACCAATTATACTTAATTGTAAATGTTTTGGAGCCACCAGGATTTCCTAAACTCAGTCCTGGGTCCCCTCCTGGGTGCACATTTAGTTTTTTTGCCCTAGCACTACATAGCTGATTTAAATAATCAAAGCTTGAAGAGTTGGTTATTTGGATTAGCTGTGTAGTCCTAGGGTAAAAACAAAAACGGGGGGAAGAACAGGACATAGTTTGGGAACCTTTGATCTAAGTTGTAAACCCACATTACAATTTGCTACTGTAATACTGAATAAACAAACCGCTTTATAAAAAATAAAACACCACATACCAGTGGTTTCATAATTCACTACCTAAAATGGAAAACAAAATCAAATAAAACACCACTGCAAAAATAAGCCATTGTTAGTGGAACTCCACAGGTTTAAATCAATGAAAGTGAGCACAAAAGAAAATAACTAAAGACTGAAGTTATTTTTATCCTGCACGGAAGTATGTCTAGTAGGCATTTACATGGCAGTAAACAAACAGTTTAACTCGTGTGAATTTCTCCATGTTTCTCCAGGTTAATCAAATTAGTCAACATTTAGATCTTCTGAAACGGATTACCCTGCCACAACATTTAATAATAATGTGCAAGTCAAATGGAAAGAAAAGTTGAAATCCAAGAAGGAGAAAACTACATGTTGTATAACTGATATTTTAAAGGGCTTATAATGTGACTATCAGCAGTTTCAATATTCCTCTTTACATTTCAGAGAATATTCCCTTTTTGCTTCTGTATGTCCAGAATCAAAACAAATAGTGCAAAGTTTAGTTGACGAGATGTATCAAGTATTATTTTCTAAGTACAGTACCAGATTAATTGAAGTAACACGTTCCAGGTTCATCCTCTAGCACCATAGCTATCTAAAATAATTAAGTCACTGCACCCTGCCAAAACCCTACTGCCTACTCCTTATAGTAGCCTAGCCACCTCCACTGCCAACATGTGCCCGCTGAACTAGTCTTTGACATGCTCGTTTCACAGCTAAATTTAGAAGGAGTAGAGTCACCAATAGCCACCACGTGATGAATTTATGCGTTTTTTTTCTGAGATGAAAATACATGTAGATTTCTACTGACACTGATAGTACCTCTCTCTAAGAGGCCTAACTAGCAATGTGCTTTATACGGCTAGGAAACAGACTCCTGTGAATGGGATAGCAGAAAACTACATTTTATTTTTTACCACAAGAAATACCAGATAAAGACTTTGGCGCTCTTAAAACCACCAGCACGCAACAACTAGAGGTACTTGTACCAACAATCAAAACCAGTATGCAAATAAATGTATTCTCCTCATATGCTGGTGTTACAATGACAAAGAGTTCCGTGTTGGCAGAAAGAATCTCAGAAATCCCTCAGAAAGTAGGTATTCTGTGGATTTCAGTGAAGTCTAAAATGACACTAGACTAGTTGACCTTGCATATGAATGTAAATATGTAAAAACAATTATGGTTGCGTCCCACACGGCGCCTTATTCCATATGTCGTGCACTACTTTTGACCGAGAGTAGTACGCTACTCAGGGAATAGGGTGTCATTTGGGACGCCAATCTCATGACTGACTGATCATCTCATCCTGCAATGGAATCACATTACATCTTAGGACTGCATACAACATACAGAAACAACCCCCACAACTAACAAGATCTAAACCGCTATTCCGTTACTCATCCACTTCCTTTCATTCACTCACTGGGTGGCTTCCAGTCTACCTACTCTCACAATATTATCTTGGAAGGCAGTTTGGACATATGAATTTATCCCACTAATCTGAACAAGAGTTCATTTGACTGATTGACACAAAATAATGCAAAAAAAATCCAAATGAAATAAACCTCCCAAAAAAATAAATAAGTAAAGATGAACGGTTCTCTACATGCACACCGAGGTGCTATTGTCAGTAAGCCCTGATCCAGAAACACATCCTCTCTATGCTATGACTGACTGATGATTTTGGGATAGGTTGTATTTCAATAGCCCTGACTTTTTCCAGATTTTTTTCCTCTCACACATTTGTTTTGAAATTGACTTTATTGCAGTTGGGGGTTACTGCAGGTACTTTGGGGGGGTGTTGAGATCTTTGCTGCTGGGACCCTTCCCTGGGTGGTGGGGAGGTGGTGAGGGCCACCGGCCAGTTGGTCTCCGGATCTCTCGGGGTCTGCCTGGGTTAGCAGGCTTGGAGGAGCTTGGGTATGTCTCTCGGGGGGCCTTGGGCTCGCCCCTGTCCCCTGGAGCTGCGTCAGGGCACTTCCTCTCCTCTCCTGTGGAGGCAGCGCTGCTGGCTGGCTTGACCTCTTTAGGGGCCTGTAGTGTCGGAGCGTGGTCTTTAATCCTCTGGCAGATCTCAGCGTAAGAGGGCTTTCGCAGTTCCTGAACACACAAAAAAACCTAGATTGTAGATGATTAATTTCATAGGACATTGACTACACACCCTGGTTTGACATGCATTAAAATAAGAAACACGGTCCTTACCAACCACAAGTTAGCATCTATACCTATCAAAAGATCTAGATCAGCTAATATCAATAATTGCACCTGGTTGTTTAAATGCTTTGGTGAACCAGCACTTACTGTAGCAGCCCCATTGACTTGAACAGATTTGCTAGCGGTGTACAGGGTGTCAGTGACCAGCTCCACAGAGACCCGGTTCTCCTTCTGCTTCGCCTCCGGAACTTTCACTTCCCTGAAACACACACAGTATCTCACAATTCATTCACAAAGACGAGTAGGGCATGAAATGCTGCTAAGTCAGTTCTGTTCATTTTTTTCCCAAGCTACTTTGACAACAACTACTGTATCTACTGTGTTTGGCATGTTTGATGAGGAAATAGAGACAAGTGTGAGAGAAAAGATACTGTATGATATGAAAAACAAAATAAGTTATGTTTTTCTAAATAGAAATAGTGTGTGTGTGTGTGTGGTTGAAACACACGTGTCATATACTCACTCTGCAGGTTGGGAGGGAGTGGGGATAGGGGCAGGGCCCGAGGCTGGTGCTAGGGTCAGGGCTGGGGGAGCAGCGGGCAGGAGGCTCGAGGGCTGTGGAGACGTGAAAGTCCTCAGTGGCTCCTTGTGTCCTCCTGAGGGGAGGAGGGCGCCTGCACCGCTGGCATCAACACTTACATTCTGGAACGGGATGAGAAAAACAACACATCAGGTTCCTACTGACAGCAAAGCTGAAATGTTGAGCTAAGTGATTCACTATGTTGGCTTGGAGATGACAGCTTGGCTGCATCCCATATGGCACCATATTCCCTGGCCAGAAGTCTATGGGCCCTGGTCAAAAGTAGAGCACTTACATAGGGCATAAGGTGCCATTTGGGATGCACAGAGTACAGTGGCCTGGAGATGACAGCTTGTGGTGGTAAATACTGACCCTGACCTTTGTGGCTCCTATTACCATGCTGGCCAGTCTGTTTTCAAACATGTTGTCAGGGGTCTTGAGGTGGCCTGCGGCCCCAGGCAGGGGGGGGAAGCTGGAGAGCCCCAACTCAAAGCTGGGGGACGGGGGCTTCTGAGGAGGGGGTGACTGGGTGGCCACTCTCTATACAACAAAACAGCATCAAACACCGTCAAACAGGGTGGACACTCCCTAAGCAACACCGGAGTGGGCACAAGTCAGTCAGAGAAAACAACCTCTGCACCCTACTCCCTTCATAGAGCACTACTTTTTACCAGAGCCTATAGGGCGGGTCAAAAGAAGCGCAGTATGTAGGCCAGGGTGCTAAAGCCAGCCTGGCAACCATACCTACAAAATCCCTGCAATACAAACATTCAGTCAGGAGAGGTCACAGCCTTCAGCATCAGTACTGATGGATCTTTCTCAAAGTCAAAGACTAGTTTAAGAGGAGAGATATTAAAAAAAGATGTACTTACTGTAAACTTGTTGTCATCCCTCTTTTTCCTAGAACCATAAATATTTGTCCTTTAAGAGAGAGAACATTTGAAAGATTCACTGACATTTTTTTTAATCTATTTGAAGCAAAATTTTGCCTTAGATTTCAATTCCAAAACATGAGCGCCATGCGCTCTCTCTCGAAAAATTATAATGCGTCCCAAATAGCACCATATTCAGCGGACTACTTTTTACCAGATCCCATGGGCACTGGTCAAAAGTAGTGCACTAAATAACAAATATAGTACCATTTGGGACACAACCTATGGATGTCTATGGTGGTGAAGCTCATGCAGATAGTGGATGATCACTTACCTTCCACGGCCCATGCCCAGTGAGTAGTCGGTGCTGACGGGCTCCACCCGACCCGTACCGATGTCCCTCCTGGGGTAGGTCATGGTGGAGGGGGGTAACCTGGTTCTATTCTGGCTCAGGAGCCGCGTCGTCTGGGGGGAACCCCGGGGCACCCCGTTCAGGATGCGCTCTGTGGGGAAGTTGAAGATGGTGGGGTTGTCCAGGAGCCCTGTGCCACGCTGATCTGCGTTGGGTATTGTGGGCCTCAGGTGAGGTTTATTGTGAGTGTGATTCCTGAAAAATTCCACAAGAAACACTGATCAATAATGTTTAAAGATCCTACATCATTCCATAGAATTGGATTGAGCACACATTATGGAATTATTGACTTGAATGGGGATACCTGTTCTACTCATTCTATTTCTATAATACAAGCACAGTCATGTGGACATTCTTGGTAGTATCGTGTACATTAGATGGAATGTCAGTGTACCCACCTATTCCTGGGAGAGTAGTGCCTAACACCAGCAAGAGGAGATGTCGCTGGTTTAAAACTATGGGATGTTGTAAATCCATTGATGAATTGGGTGTTGTGAAATGATGTAACCTGTTGAATATAGAAGGAAACACTAAATCAATTACTTTTATAGGAGTTCTAGTAGCATATCATACAGTGAAGTTATGAAATCTCTCATTTGATGTCTTGTAGGTTTGTGGGTGGTAGGTTTGAAAAATCGTGGTAATTTCTCCAACATTTTTAATTTGTATCTAAAATTCCCAGGTTTTCCAGAAACACCGGTGGGAAGATTCCCAGAATCAGGAGAGAAAAGGCATAAAATACATGAATTTCCCAATCAGAATTTTGGGGATTCTGCAACCCTAGTCTGTATTGTAGGTTTGTAGGTGTGTGTATGACTGTTGTTCTCACCAGTGAAGGGTCTATGAAGCTGTGGGTGGCTGACCAGGCCTGTGGAGTGATAAGGCTGTAGAGGGGGAACTGTTGCTGAGGGCTGTACACTGGAGGAATGTAGTACGATGTGTAACGCTGTTGTTGTTGTTGTTGCTGCTGCTGCTGCTGTTGAGCATATGGGTTTACCTCCACCGGGCGGTAGCCATTCTTTGGCATAAAAGTGTTGATAGCAATTGCCTTCGCCTTTATCCGTGCCTGATTGGGGTTTAGAATTTAGAGTTCCTTAGAAAATAGATTTTTCCTCAAAAACAAATATTCAAAGTAGGCATTTTTCAAAGCGGTGCACAGAGATTTGAATAAATTAGCCATATTTCTCCAGGGTATTATTTCACGTCAACTCTAAATGAACCCAAACAAACACTGTAGATTGAATTGTTGTTATCAACCACTGGAAGTTGTTTGGGGGAAAGCATTAGTTGCTGTTATGTAGACAGAAAAAGGTTCTGAAGCCCCATACTCCAGAAAGTACAGTAAATGGGTGAAGTTAACCTTAATTAACACAAAAAACATGTATTAGCTTACCTTAATAGGTTTCCCTTGGAAGGTTTTCACTTCTTCACGAAGATACTGATATGCCTAGGGAAAAAAAGGTTAAATGAACACTTCAGAAACAGCACAAAATATATCTTCAGTTTGTATACCCGCTGAGAAGGACGTAAGCTCAAGGCCAGTATATAATCCGGTATGGCCACATCTAGCGGTTGTAAACCAAACATAGACCAGCCCTACAATCCTAAAACGTGCAGGGGAAAAGTACAAAATCAAGAGCTATGATCACGCAATGGTGCGACATTCCAGAATGTTCCTTACCTGTTGTGCATCTGCTTCTGATTCAAAGGTGATGAACCAGTTGTCGTTGTAGGCAAACTCAGAATTTATGAATTTAGGTAAGTTCTTTCCTTTAAAAAGAGCCTCGACCTCCTGCAAAACAAGAGCAAATGTCAAGTTTAAAAAGGGATAGTTCAGGGTTTAAGTCTTTAAGTCTAGCATATGGTAAGCTAGTTAGCATTGGCTGGCAAAACTAACTTCTTTCATACTGGACACAGACACATACACAAATGTTATCCACGAGTTAATCTGCCTCTGGAGAAGCAGATAAAGGACTTCATTGTCAAAATCCTGATCTATCCCTTTAGTAATGCCAAAACGCCATAGGAAATGTGAGCAAGTTCCTGGTTTCGATTGAAAAGCTTAGGGCGGTCTAAGCCACTGCCTCTGGAGCACATTGCTCGAGCATTGGTTCGAATCTGGCACACTGCTTTTTCAACACACTCCCTCTTGTATCTGTATCCAACAAACAAACAAAAATAAATTGGCCCTATCAATGTCAAATATTGTCAATATTCCCCAATGGGAGTACAGTTCAGACTGAAATAACACCATTAAAATGTTCGGAATTCTAAACAGCTAAAAACATCACCCTTTAATTTGTCACACTGCATTAATTTTGATAACCACCCACTTGCACAATAGCTGAAACCTCTAAACACTGTATAAACAATGTGTCATTGTGTTCGAATACTCATACTAACTGTACTATTTGTGACGTGAATTGAGTATATAGTATGCTTATTTGTCATAGTATGGATATAGTTAGTATGCCAAAAGTTCCCAGATGTCATACTAAATTCGCCAAAATATGAAGTACACAAGCAGAGGACACTATTTCCGTACTTTAGGGACCATAATGCAAATCAGGAAATGGGCGTAGCTTCACATCATTTTCAGATTTGAAGAAATTGGTGGAAAATATGCAGCAGAAGTACAACGAGTGGAAACAAATTCATTGCTTTAACTAATTATGACAAATGTTAAGAAAATGTTGAGCAAAGTAATGACTGTTCAAATAAGTTACCTTGCACGTTATGTTGGCTGGCAATTTGTTAGTTACACGCTTACGAACCACATAACATATCATTACAGCAGTATGTACCGGTATGTTGTTAGCTAGTTACCTAACGTTAGTTGGCTACTTATACATCAAACTAGCCAGTATATTAACTATAGGTTAACTACCCAACGTTTATTGACTTGATTATTCCCATTATTCTTAGCTTAGCTAAATTGTATAGTCGTTCTCAATGGACATTTGGGTGCATTCGTAAATTCGCTCTGGCTATCTACTCCGATTTCAGAGCACTCTCGTCTGAGTGTACCAGAGAGCAAAATAATGCATTTTCGAGCGCTCAACACCTGTTGAATATGGCCGGTGTCAGTAAACGTCAGCAAAAAAAGCATAATTAAATTGTTGCCAGGAGCATAGTTAGTCACCAACGTTCTGGTTAACCAGCTCTGCTAGGGCGAGTAAAATGGTCAGAGTGGTCTCATTTGTGTCTGGAAGTAGCTAGCAAGCAAGCCAACGTTAGCTTGGGTGCTTGACTGCCGTTGTAAGTAGAGGTCGACCGATTAATTAGGGCCGATTTCAAGTTTTCATAATTGGTATTTTTGGACACCGATTACATTGCAAACCACAAGGAAACTGCGTGGCAGGCTGACCACCTGTTACACAAGCGCAGCGTCAAAAGAAGCCAAAGTAAGTTGCTAGCTAGCATTAAACTTATCTTATAAAAAAAAAAATCAATCTTCACATAATCACTAGTTAACAGCACATGGTTGATGATATTACTAGGTTAACTAGCTTGTCCTGCGTTGCATATAATCAATGCCGTGCCTGTTAATTTATCATCGAATCACAGCCTACTTCAACGTCGCCAAATTATTTAACAAAATCGCATTCGCGGAGAAGAAAAGCACATTCGTTGCACAAATGTACCCAACCATAAACATTAATGCCTTTCTTAAAATTAATACACAGAAGTATATATTTTTTTAAACCTGCATATTTCATTAAAATAAATGCATGTTAGCAGGCAATATTAACTAGGGAAATTGTGTCCCTTCTCTTACATTCAGTGCAAGCAGAGTCAGGGTATATGCATCAAGTTTGGGCCGCCTGGCTCGTTACGAACTGTGTTTCTTCCTAACAAAGACCGGAATTAATTTGCCAGAATTTAAAATTAATTATGACATAACATTGAAGGTTGTGCAATGTAACAGCAACATTTAGACTTACGGTTGCCACCCGTTCGATAAAATAAGGAATGGTTCTGTATTTCCCCGAAAGAATAAACATTTTGTTTTCGAAATGATAGTTTCCAGGTTTGACCATATTAATGACCTACGGCTCATATTTCTGTGTTTATTATATTATAATTAAGTCTATGATTTGATATTTGATAGAGCAGAATGACTGAGCAATGGTAGGCAGCAGCAGGCTCATAAGCATTCATTCAAACAGCTCTTTACTGCGTTTGTGAGCAGCTCTTAGCAATGCTTGATGACTTCAAGCCTATCAACTCCCGAGATTAAGCTGGCAATACTAAAGTGCCTATAAGAACATCCAATAGTCAAAGGTATATGAAATACAAATGGTAGTGAGAGAAATAGTCGACGTGTCAGAATTCCAATAATAACTACAACCTAAAACTTCTTAACTGGGAATATTGAACCACCAGCTTTCATATGTTCTCATGTTCTGAGCAAGGAACTTAAACGTTAGCTTTTTTTACATGGCACATATTGCACTTTTACTTTCTTCTCCAACACTGCTCTTGCATTATTTAAACCAAATTGAAAATTTTTCATTATCTATTTGAGACTAAATAGATGTTGTGTGTTATATTAAGTTCAAATAAAAAGGGTTAATTGTTCATTCAGTATTATTTTTATTATTACAAATAATAAAAATAAAGTTTAAAAAAAACAAAAAATTAAATGTTTTTTTATAATTTAAAAATATATATTTTTATTCATATATATATATATATATATTTTTTTTTAAATGGGCCTATTAAAATCGGTATGACTTTTTTGTCCTCCAATAATCGATATCGGTAAAGGCATGGAAAAATCATAATCAGTCAATCTCTAGTTGTAAGGTCAGCACGCTCAAATCAACCCTACTCCTCGGCCCCGAACGTCCAATGTGCCCCCCGAGAGTGAAACGCTCTGAATTATAAACTGACAACGCTCTGAATTTACGAGCGCACTTTGGCACTCCAGATTGAATTTAAAAACACACCCGAAATGTCTTACTAGTAATTTGTTATGCTAACTAACTAGCTTACTAGCTAGTTAGATGTCGCATAGCAACAGCATCAACTTCCGGTAGACAGGCAAAGAGCTAGTATGCTCAACTGAAAGGATACTGTTAGTTTACAGTGTACTAAAATTAACTAATAGTATATACTCAGTAAGTATGTAGTATGTTAGTATGGGTACTCAAACACAGCTCATAACATATTTAACAGGGTGTCAACATCACAACATGGAAGATGAGTAAAGAAATAAATTGACAGACATATACACCAGTATGACTTATGATTCCAGGAAAACGACTCAGGGTTGTAATCATTATTCCAAAAAGCTGCAAAATGAAAACTACTGTTTCGATTGGACAGGTTCAGCAAATGGAGGGACCTACCTGAATCTGCCCAATAGAAAGCTTTCATTGTTTCACTGTTTGGAGTAATGATTACACCTCAGGTAGTGTGCTGTGCACTCAACAGGAAATGACCTACAATGCCCTGGTTAAAACACACATATAGCCTAGTCACATAAGAGCTTGTATGAAAATGACCTAGTCTTGCTGAAACTTGACTGATTTCTTTCCACTGTCTGCCATACTGGATACAGTCAGTCGAAGGTAAGTCATTGTTTTCTTTTAAAATGGTCCAGACAGAATGTCCCAAATGACACCCTGTTTCCTATGTGGTGCACAACCCTTAGTGTTCTGGTCTAAAGTAGTGCACTACATAGGAAATAAGGTACCATTTGGGACTCAACGGCAGCTAGCCAGTGAACATACCTCTACAGGAGTGCTCTCAGGGACCTCTCTGAGGATGACGATGCAGCGGTTCTGGTTGGGTCTCACCTTCTCCCCTTTCTCATCTACCTGGACCAACGGCAGAGCTACAGGGGCAGGGCAATATTCAAGTCCAGTGAATTTATAATCAAAATCTGAAAACTTTATTGCCATGGAACAAAATGTTGCTAGGAATTGGTGTTGTACAAAGAAGGTTAACTAATACAACTGAAATCCATATGAAACCAATCCAAATGAAACATCTATTCCCAGCAATGTCTCTTAAATCTCAATAACAAAAATTGCTATTAGTATCAAGTTAATCAGAAAAAGTTCAGTGAATGATAGTTTCAAATAGAAGGGTGTCACTTACATCGTAGGATATGAACGATTAACTCCACGTCCGTGCTGAGTTTCTTGACGTGGTCCAGGTTAGCTACCGTCACGATTGGCACATACTGGTCACTATCCATCTGAGAGATAAGGTACATGTCGCTGGCCAGGTTCTCCCTTTAAGTGAAAAGAGACAAGACATAACAGTAAGTCACTCCCTGTAGCCTAAGTCACTCCTCCCTCCCCACAGCACCCACCAGGGAATTCTTGACAGCATGAAATAAAGCTTTCATTTAGAACACGCCTCCCACAAAGGGCCAAAGAGAACTAATGAGTATGCGGCCATTGTGCATCATCACAGTGACATATTTCACTGGCTGTATTCTAGCATGGGCAGCACTTGATTACTATCAACAAAAACTATGGCCCAGCATCGACACATACTGTATGGGGAACAGCATAATAAATGGAACAGTAGTGGTGTACATTACTCCCCTAGCTACCTCCCCTAAGAGCCAATTAAAGTTTGGTCAGGCAGGTTCTGTAATGGCAGAGCTGTGCCTCTGTGCTGCACGGCTGTAGATTTTATGGTTTCTGCAGCACAGTGTGCCCAGTGCATTATTGGCTGTATTGTAGTAGGCAATGTCTATGTCCCAAATGGCACCCTATTCCCTATATAGTGCACTACTTTTTCCCCAGGGCCAATTGACCAGAGTGCGACTGGCACTGGTCAAAATGTCAAAAGTTGTGCATTATATAGGGAATAGGGTGTAATTTGTGACACAATCAGTGTATAGTATTGACTGTTACTCACCGGGACAGACAGAACTCCAGGGTTTTCTTCAGGTGTTCCCGGAGGTCTTCCTGACGGCTCTCCTGCTGGAGCTCACTGTCTGCTCATCGGGGGAACAGACAACACAACATTCACCTTCATTTCACCCTTCATTTCATTCAACTCACAGGTCTTGTCCCAAATGGCACCCTATTCCCTATATAGTGCACTCTAATGACATTAGACCATTCATTATATTACACACAGTCCCCTTTAGGTACAGGTTGTTTAAGTTAAAACAAACTCATTGATGCATACATTTCTAATATTCTAAAACACAATGTTGCAGTGCAATGAGAATAACATTTATATAATTGTGTATCACTTTCATAGACGCTTTGCTCAACTCAAGTGAATGGTCTCCACTCCAGTGGATGAGGATCCCACCTGTGTGAGTTGCCTCCTGGCCAGACTCTGGGTATGCAGCAGGGTCGGAGCCCTCCAGGGTGACGGTTGCGGCCATGGGGGCTGGCTCTGCCATCACCGGTGGAGGCTCATCTGGGTCGGCCAACAGGGGCTCCTCAAACACTTTGTCTTTGCTGGCTTCATAGCCTGGACAGAGTAAAACAGGAAACAACCATCCAAGCAGTTAACACAAGCTACAGTCTTCACTGGCTTCATAGTCTGGACAGACTTAAAGGGACAACCAAGAAAGCCGTTAACACTAGCTAGTAATACCGCGATGGCTTAAGTTGAAGAAACAATAGGCCTACATGTTATGTAGTACTAGTAATACATTGATCTATACAAGGGGAAAGTGAGGTAAGTATCTAGATGTTAAAATGGATACCATGAACATGTGACTACTTTAATTGCCACAAATAACTTCACATAATGAGCTAGGAGTAAAATGTAGATGTGTCAATCTGAATAAAACTGGTCCTAATTGATCACCTTCATGTCCCCACCAGTCCCTTGTTAACTGCCACGACGGCTAAACTTGGCTAATCTTAACGTCCGCACATAAAATTATTCTGCTTATTATGTGTTAGAAGGAAGGATGGGTTGGTAATATTTATAGCTCTCCCTCTGACTAAATTCAGTATAAATGATTCAACCCATGGCTGCGCCGTGATGACAGGGGTTGCGCACCAAATGGCACTCCAATCCCTACATAGTGCACTACTTTTGACCAGGACTCTGGTCAATAGTAGGGCACTATGTAGGGAGTAGGGTGCCATTTGGGACACGACCCCTCTGTTACCGTGGCTATCTCCAGCCGGTACTTAAAATGGCTGACCTTCTGGCCCAGGGTCAGCCGAGCTGCTATCGCAGCCATCCTTCCATGGCTGGAGAGCAGGTGTGTTCGCAGTCCCAGTCGCAGTGGCGGTGTCCAGGTTAAGCATGTGATTGGCCCATGCTTTTGCATTGGGGTTCAGGTCAGAAAACTTGGCAGATTCCTGAGGCAGGAGACAAGATAGGAGAGTATTATATACATGAGTTCAGGTAGGCCTCCACACTTCAGCAGACAAAAGAAAGGAGGGGTACTCAACAACAATAACAGGAGTACAGATGTATAAGAATACTATCAGTATAGCAGAATATAGGCTAGATCAAGGAATAATGAGAAGGTACTCTCCAGGAATTTGACAAGTCATTTTTAAGGTTCTGCCATTCAACCTTGCGTACTGTTCATATATCTATAATGTTACCCCTTGGCGGCGTTATCAGAAAGCATGGCATTGATTTTCACTGCTACACAGAAGATACACAACTTCACATTTGTGTCAGAGGATTTCAGCTGAATTAGTGATTTAAATAGTTGGATGCTCACGATTTCCTCCAACTAAATCAAGGCAAGACAGAGGTACTTATTGTTGGAGCCAAAGCACAGAGCGAATCTAGTAGCCCCTTTTAATTCATGGGCAATAAAGACAACACCAGGTAAAAAAAAACACAAAAAAAACAGGTATTATTTTAGATTCTGAACTCAATTTTGAATCACACACTTGGAACGTGACCAAAAAAGCTTTTTTTACCACCTGAGGAACATTGCAAAGGTGCGGCCGTTTCTCTCAGGCTGATACAGAGAGACTCTTCCATGCTTTTATTACAAGCAGTCATGACTACTGTAATGCTCTCCTGTCTGGTCTACCCAAGAAAGCCATTGGTCAACTGCAAAACATACAGAATGCTGCAGCACGGATACTGACCAAGACCAGACGGAGAGCACATATTACACCGGTTTTAAGGTCTCTGCACTGTGAGCTTTAGAATACATTTTAAGATTCTTCTATTGGTTTTTAAAATCAATCCACGATTGTACACCTCAATACATGTCAGACATGCTTTTAAGTTATATACACCCAGTAGGTCCTCTGGCAGTGGCCTTTTAACTATCCCAAAGCCTAGGACCAAGAGGCATTCTTTAGTGATTATGCCCCCAGCCTTTGGAATAGCCTGCCAGAGAACACAATGGAGGCTGAAACTGAGGACATATTTAAAAGATATCTTAAAACACATATTTTATATTTGCTTTTCCTTAGGGTGCTTTTTAGTCATTCAGTTTGTCACTATCTTATGTTTGTGTGTAGTAAATATTTCAGCTTTTATTTTCATTGTTTGTTTTTTCCTGTAAAGCACATTGCATACCATTTCTGAAGTGAACAGTATAAATAAAGCTGGTTTTGATTTGTGGTGTGATCATACAAATACCAATGTGCAAATAGCAATGGCCAGTGGCCACAAATGTGTGTTCATCTCAGTACAGCAAAGCTGATAGCCAGTATGAAGAAACTACTATGCATGCAGACAATGATTGATGATATAGGCCACTTCATCTTGTCACACAGCAAGCAGACCATCCCTTCTGGGATTACTAGTTATCCCAGAAGTTGAATAGCCTAAATGTCTTTGAGTTGGCCTAGTCTTTGAGTTGAGGCACAAGTGTCCGTGAGAAAATGCTAGTGTAACCTAAATGTTTCCCTGTCAGTTCCACAGAAGAAATCAAGGAAAATATACACAAAATGTTGTCAGAAAAAGGTTGACAGAGAACAAACTGTTTTATATAGCCATAGCTACATCATTGAGAAACCGGAGTTTATGATAAATGCATTAAGTAAAATCAACAATGATAGATATCTGGCATAAGAGATATCAAGACAACATACATGACAGATTGAGCACCACTGCTTTGGGCAAAGAGAAGTCTGGACATACTCACAAGAGATAAGTAATTGTTCTGCCAATTCCTTACACAAGACTCACAAGCTATACGGCTGTAGCGAAGGGCTTTGGTAAAAGCCATACTAGAGTCCTGAGGCAAAGCGGCATGTCTGTAACAGTTACTCTCCGCTGCCTACAGTAAGAAAAGAGTCCAGGAGCGCATCCAATCATGCCCTGCACACTCCGGGCTCACAGTCATCGCACCTGCTGCACACAGTGACGGTCCATATGGCACCTCAACCACATTCAGAGCCAAGCACAACACAGACTACTTGTATCACCTCTTGGATATTCCCAGAGCTTTCTGAGCACACCAACCAAGAGTCTATTATCCCCTGGTTATTTCCAGAGGTTTCTGATTCCCAGGCATCACACAGCGTATTCAGCATGCCCTCCTCGGGCTTCTGCCTCCCATAGTCTTCACTGCTCTTTGATGCTTCTGAGGCTGTGGCTGCTTCTGTGGTCCGTCTGTGCTGTCAAACTGCCTCTGGGTCACGAGGAGCGACAGGTTGTCGGGGGAGAGAGAAAATTTTAAAAAATGAGACACACTGCTGCCGAGGTGTCCGACGTGGCAGCCGCTGATTCGTCGCTGTCACTCATTCCCATTTAATGGCGCTTTGGTTTCATCACTGCTGCGGCTACCCTCTGAGTCATACGCTCTCCATCAGAACATCAAACCCACGTCACCAACGAACAGACATACTGATGGCTAAGGTGGGTTATTGTTAAATCCACCTGAGCCAAAGACAGAAGCTGCCTGAGGAATGGATTATCCAGTGTGTACACTAGGCTTCTCCTTTTGCAATCCAAACCCAATAGGCCTTTAGGTGTCAGATGAACCTGTGTTTAAGTAACACACCAATATCCATAACCTACATACAAGGGTCAGGGGTCACACTAGCTTTTAGAAATCAGCATTTTCAAAATGCAGACCATCCAAAAATGTGCATTTTAAACCATTTCACCCGAGTTGTATATTGAAAGTCAAGTGGTGGTTTGCGGTCAGGGTTGTGAAACTATACATTTTCTTCACACAAAATAAATGAAAGCAAATATAATTTAAAAAATTGCTTAGTTTTTAATCTAATGACAAAAGTGCAACACTATTTGGCTAGCAGCCACACAATCAGCTTATAATTAAAAAGCCAGGCCATTTTGCATGTTTATCATAGAAAGAACAAAGCTAGCTACATTTCCTAATGTTGTGTATCATAGAAAGAACAAAGCTAGCTACATTTCGTACTGTTTTGTATCATAGAAAGAATAAAGCTAGCTACATTTCCTACTGTTTTGTATCATAGAAAGAACAAAGCTAGCTACATTTCCTACTGTTTTGTATCATAGAAAGAACGACACTAGCTACATTTCCTCATGTTTTGCTTCAAGTTCATCTTGCATTTTAACTTGCTAACAGAGATCAGTCAGAGCGCTGTCTGCCGATCCAATGTCGTTTGTGTATGAGGGAATCTGATTTCTGATAGCAAATATTTGTCATGGAGTGGAGAAGTGCAACTGAAAGACAACATTAGTCCTTTTACATTCATGATTTGGAACTAACTGTGACTGAACCAGAGCAGAAATAAATTTGATTTTTTTCCTGTGTGAAAAATGCAGAATTCTGCATTAACATGACATCGTTGGTACAAAAAGCCTTAATGGAAAACTTGGATAGTTATGATTCTCTGCTGTGGGAAATTCAAGAGGCTGAGTATCCAAAGGGGAGACAAAGTAAATCCAGCTTTCTTCAGAGTGATATAATACATTGATGGAACAGCAACAAGGCCCTTTGCTTTTCACTGGGAGCTTCTGTCTATTTGCCCGGGTCTATTTATAAAAATACACAAACTTTAAAAACACTGCATTAGGCTATAAACTCAATGGGCTGTCTGGTCAAGCATACAACACACACCAAGACAAAACGCTACATCAAAACCAGAGAGCCACACTGAGACCAAGGCAGGAGAAACAAAGAGCCTATAATCCAGTCATGCAATAATGTAATACCCTCCCACTCCCACATCTGACCTGGCTGCTATAGAAACTGGCCTGACATAACTGACTACCATGTCCAAAGCTTCAGAGCATTTCAGGTCCGCTTGACCTTTCCCAATAAAATGCCTTGGTGCCTCCATCCCTCACTGAGGGGAGTGATTCACCTTTCCCCAGTAGCCTGATTGGAAATGTTATTTTTGGGAAGCTGTTATTCATTATGAACTATAGACGTTGGGGTCGGGGGACATTGTCATCGAGTGCACAGCATGTTTTCATTGCTCCTTTAGTCAGTCAGACAGCCAGGGAAGTGTTCATTTGTACACAGGGATAGGTTAAAGTCCCTGAAAAGGATACTAAACAAAACACACAATTTGGACTGGTCCGTCTGGGAGGCTTCTGCCACGTTGAGCTCCAGACCCAGGGCAGACAGACAGTGGACTGGTAATGTGCTGAGCAACCCGGATTCAAACGACCTAGGGGGGATGCTGTGTCCACAGGAAATGTTATACTTGTGCATCCTCACAAGCCTACAGGTTCTGGCATATAGCCTAGGTTACAACTAAATGGACATCTCTTGGACAGCCAGATCCTGAAAACAATTATCTCCAACCTGACACAGAGCATTAACTAGTACTATACTAGAACCAATGACAGGCAGATTCCAGTGAGTGGCAGCAGCATTGGAGTCATTAATGTAACAGCTTTCACATTTGGATAAGATAGGGCCAACACATAGCTTTAAATAGGTCATATGTGCTATTCATGAATGTTCATATGCCACAGCATATGGCACAGTAGCACTGAGCAGAGCAGCATAGAATAAGATGCTTAACATCACACACTACATGTGAACAAGGAACACATGGAAGTAAAGGTCATTCTTTAATAAGGCGAGTGGTGGGAGGCATGAATAATTACCTTAACAACAAAAGTCCCTGGATTGAGACGTGAAAACGGCATACCTCAAGAATCTATTGGGGACTTTTTCCTGAAACCAATCTTGTTTCCAAACGTATGCCATGTGTTTAGCCTAAATGAAACTGGAAAAAGACAGCAGTGTCTTTCCATTTACTAATTTGGGAGAATAAGCTTTCCTTTTGGCCCTCATTTAGGCTATTCAACTTAACATTCTTTCCAACTCAAGAGATTGACGAACAAGGGGAATTTCAATATGTGTAGCCTACCTGCGTCCACACGCTTCTTAACAAAATGTAGCCTACAGCATGCAAAGACAACATGCTCTTCATCTAATAAAACATACAAGCCTTATGACAAATCTATTGAGCGAGACTGCCAGCCACATAGCTGCACCATGCAAGGAGAGCACAGCACTCATGAGGAGTCCTCATTTTAACACGAGTGCTGTGCTCTCCTTGCATGGTGCAGCTATGTGGCTGGCAGTCTCGCTCAATAGATTTGTCATAAGGCTTGTATGTTTTATTAGATGAAGAGCATGTTGTCTTTGTATGCTGTAGGCTACATTTTGTTAAGAAGCATGTGGTCGCAGGTAGGCTACACAAATGGCAACCTATGTAGGAAATAGGTTGCCATTTGGGATGTGACCCCAGAGACACACACATCTCCATTGTGTGAAAGAAGTGAGGAGTATGTAGGGATACCAGTACAGGAGTATCTTGGAAACAGAAAATACATGAAAGCTTGCAGCAGAACCATGACTGAGGTGTTAAAATGCCAACTAAAGAATGTATGTCCCTATAAATACTGTATACTTAATTTTTAAAATACACTTAGTGATGAAAGCAGCAGCAGGTAGCCTAGCGGTTAGAGTGTTGGGCCAGTAAGTGAAAAGCTGCTAGCCAACAAGTTGAGAGAAAAAAAACAGACGATGTGCCCTTGAGCAAGGCACGTAACCATAATTGCTTGAGGGTCGACGTTGATATTGACAGACCCTGGCTGTGACCACATTCTCCGGGGGCATCCCAGGGGGAGTTGGGACATGCAAAAAATAAAACAATTCACATTCACATGTGTATTAATACACACCTGTACATGTGTGAACTAGGACAAATATAAGCACCCACCAAAGTATTATTATATAAATGACCTCGGCGCCAAACAGCAATAGCAGTTCGCATTTAGGAAAAGTCGGCGCTTGAAATTGAGGAAAAGTTGGAGTCCATGAAGCTACAATGAGTCAAAAAATTGGGTTACAAACACAATTACAAATAGGCCTAAGTATCAGAAAACATGAAATCAACTCTTGCAGCAATAAAACATGCATTAAGTGGGAGAATATAGCCAATTACACAGAAGAGCAACCAACATCTTTTTAAAATAGAATTAGGCTACATCAGTGGGGAGGTAAGCTATGTTTACCAAACCAGTTCAGAGAAGAGAGGTTTCCCCTACTTTTGTAAAGCATACGATGAGAAAACACTGGTTCAGATGATCGAGAAGTATAGTTTTAGTTAAAAAGGCATGTGTTTTTTGCCTGGTTTTGTTTAGATTTCCCCGAAATTCAGTTTCTCCGTTTGATTTTGAGAGGGAACCTGAGAAAACCACACTTTAATAGAAAAACAACATTGAATGTTCTAAGTCCTCAACAATGTTTAAACCACCTTTGAGTTTGGCGAAAATTGAGAAATGTTGATTTGAGTGTAGTTGCCCTTTAATTATACTGTGCACCTAGCAAGAGGCTGTTGTTTAGCAGTGTTTTTGCAGCGCACATGTGATGGTAAAGTTAGCCAAACCAATACGAATCACTGATGCATCCTGTTAATGCCATGATAAACGTGTGCAAATTAATACATTTGTTACATTTAGTTGATTCCCTACATTTTGAATATCGTTGAAATCTGTTTTAAAATGTATGGATTCCGTCCATGTTCTCCGCATTGGCGGAATTTCTAGGAGCCTACTATTTAGTACCTACCAGATGAGAGCTCTCTTTTGCTTCTTGTACTTGCTGCACCTGTGGTTCAGCTACAACTTTTGTATCCTGGTCAGAAGTCATGAGCCGTCTACTTCTTGGCTCCTCAGGGAGAAGTCTCTTTGTCACCAAGTAAGCTGCGAATAGAGAAACAAATAAGTTTACCAGGGTTGTATTCATTAGTGCACCCCATAGCGGAACGTTTTGCAACGGAAAACGAAACCAAGTGTTTCATATTGAACAAATTCAGGTAGGTGCCTCCATTGTCACATTTGATTCCTTGTGAATATGCATAGAGAAAACACTGCAGCAACCAATGCTGTAGCTCACCATGGAAGTGCAAAGAAATATTTCATTAGTAATGTGTCAACAAAACATACATGCAAATCGATAAGTATGAACACCATTGGAAATGTCCCTTTTCTATCCAGTAGATCCAATTTGTAAAGAAGTGATAATCCCCCAACAATCGAATGCCTGTCTAACATGAGCTCTCGTTGTGTTCACAAACAAAGCAGAAAAATAATGGCATGGCTGTAAAGCTCACGACCTTTGACCTACATACTCATTACCACAGACAGTGTGAGCTGGGATTAACAGACCATTGTAAAGAATTAAACAGATGCTTTTCCATCAAGCAAGGCACAACTAACTACAGTTATCAAAGCAATTGTTTCAACAAGTCAACAATTGTGCTCATTTCTTGCACAACTAATTCAGAGATCATGGCCAACAGTTACAAGGTTCCCACACTAATCTTTAACTGTCATGTTTAATATTGTGTCATGGACCTATTTGACAAATGATAACGAGTTATGCCCTTATAAGTGTTAACCCTGTATGTAATTGTCTATTCGTGCATTTCTGCTTATTCTTTGAGAAACGGAAGATGGAAAGCCCTGGCGTAATCTAGCCCTGTTCCTGGAGAGCTCCCATCCTGTAGGTTCACTTCAACCCTAATCTAGCACACCTGATTGTAATAATTAGCTGGTTGATAAACTGAACCAGGTTAGTTACAACTGGGGTTGGAGCAAAAACATACAGGAAGGTAGCTCTCCAGGAACAGGGTTGGACACCCCAGAATTACGCCAAATATCAAAATGTATTTTTGGAAATTTTGCAAACATTCAATTTTGCTGATTTGCATTGTCACTTGAGGACTGTGCTGTTGTACAGTATGCAAGCAAAGTTCTGGTCTCCACAAAAATGGCAATTTAAGCAGAGTTCCAACAACTGTTCACTACAAGTGGTGACTGCAATACATGCCATCAGTGATAAATGACATAGGTTTGATATAGCCCACCAATGGCTGTCAACAGTTGACAAGTTCCTATTGAATAGTCCCTACCTCAGACAACTTGACAGACAATTTTACTCTTTCCATCATTGGTACTACCCAACTTGTTTGCACTATGCATTATCATTTTTAATTGAGATATTCTTGACACATTTCAGGAAAATGACTGTGGATACTATAGTAAGATACAGAGCAGGCCTGTTACTTCAGTCTCCAGCTGACAAGTTCAGCAGAGACCATGCAATGAGGTAAAGCCTGCAGGGAGGATTTCCATTGTGTGTGTTTTTTTATTTGTGAGGACAGGACGATGGTTAACCTAGCTACCAGATTAAGCTAGCTAGTCAAAGCTCTTTTGCTAACTAGCTACCTATGGAATTGTGGCAAGAGCCCAAACAGATCTGAGAGAAGGCTAGAATCATGGTGGCATGTGACTGCCATTTACAGTGATTCTGGCTAGTAAAATACTATAAAGTAATGCTGTGTAAAGCCCATTCAACTACAAAGTTAACCCAAACTGCTGGAAAAAGCAGAGTATCATCAGCATTCAGTGAAAGATGGCGACCTCCAGCATGATTCACCTCCATCAATCAAATGTATTTATAGACCCCTTTTTACAACAGCAATTGTTGATGGAGACTATTCCAAAGGCCAGCCAGCAGATCCTACCCGCTTGCTTACAGCTGCACTAGGGTCGGACAGGAATCCTTTGTATATTAAGACACTGGAGCTGGCGCGAGAAATAGCTCAAAACATACCTCAATCCAGGGATGCGAAATACATTGTACCCTGAACTGCCCCAGTATCCCAACTATTACATCAATAAGATTGAACTACTGCTAGTTGTTTAGCAATCGTTGAATCTTCTTGGTGTAACAGTTGGGATAATGGGGCAATTCGGAGTACAACGTATTTCTCATCCCTGGATTGAGGTACGTTTTTCGAGCCATATCTAGTTCTGCAGAGTCTTAATATACACAGGAATGTTGTCTGACCCTAGTGCTGCTGTAAGCAAGCAAGTAGGACCTGCTGGCTATTCTAAAGGCTAGACACCAATTATTATGTGCACCTGACGCTCCAGACAAGGCCATTCATAGCTCGCCAATTTAGCAAGTAACCTAGCTGGTAGTTAGATAGCAACGTCTGTAGCTACCTAACTCGGACGTCACTGCGGTGGCACATTGATTTGCCTAACAAAATCACGAAACATTTAGCAACTAGCTATCTGTGCCAACGTTACCTGTCGAATAGTGAATACTGAGCTAGTTAGCTGACTAGTTACCAATCAATTCACGAGCTAAGTAGCTAACGTTAGCAAACGCAGCCACTTCCATACTCATGTAGTTAACGTTACGTAGCTAAAAGTAGCAAGATTATAACGTGGGGAGTTTACTAGCTAACGTTAGCTAGCAATGTATTTGCTAAAAACAACGCACAACAAGCAACCCGCGTTAGTTGGCTAACTTGCTAAATTAGTTTGACAGCCGCTTCAGTAAACTTGAATTTATACATTGCTATCGTATAGCTAGTTATACGATATTGTTATAGTTCTAGGCAGCTACCGAACGACAGTTAGCAACAACGAGTAAGCGAGCTGGCTCGTTACTAAGCAATGGGCGCTACTCACCTGTCAGCTCTCACTGCACGACGATGCAAAGACTTGTGGTAAGCAAGGCCTTGAATTGGCTTCCTGGCTGAATACGCACGATATTATCAAGCTAACGAGCACGCTAGCTACGATTTACTACAGTCTTCGAATGAGCAATAACAAGCTGTTGGGGGGCTGGGATGGCAAAAACAAAAAGAACACCCGCCCTTTTAGCCAAATCTCAGAAAACAAAATACCGTAACGTTAGCTTTCCTAACTAGCAATGCTAGCAAATTAGCTTAAAAGTAGCTATTAACTTTGCACTTGTTTTGTGCAGTAGAATTAAAATAATCTATATTATTCTTCGAATTTTACTAAGCGGGGGTTCTACTAGTAGGAAAGTAAATATGGAACATCAACCCTGAACTCTCAATGTGAAGCGTTCGTTAGCTAGCTGGATCACTCGAGGTAGCTACCAGTTGGGAATGGAGAAATTGCTGTTCCAGTTGTGTGAAGATAGCCACAATAGAGGAATCGTCGGTTCGCCTTCAAATTAACAGTCCGCCATTGAAACTGATACAAATAGTGGAAATAATGCCCTATTTGGAAGATATAATGCTAAACAAGTTTGGAATGTTGTTACATAACTTACAAATGAATGAATGCAATAATACATTAATTTGCCAATAAACAGTCAAACAAAACAGTTGAAATGGATGTATAAAAATTGTCACAGACTCTAGCCACCCAAGTTATACACTGTTCTTTCTGCTACCGCATAGCAACTGGAGTAGGACCAAAAGGTTCCTGAACAGCTTCTACCCCAAGCCATAAGACTGCTGAACATTTAATCAAATAGCTACCCTGACTATTTTCATTGACACACACATGCATATTGACACCACATACACACTCTCACATAGACACTCTCTAGTACTCTTCACAAATGTTGCTGCTACTCTGTTTATCTATCCTGATTGCCTTGTCACTTTTCCCCTACCTACTGTACATGTACACATTAGTCTACACCTGTTGTATTCGGCGCATATGACAATTAACATTTGATTTGATTAGACTGCATAATTGCATGGGGGCATACAGTAAAAACCGGTATGCACTGTACAGCCTTATCTATTGTATGGAGTGGGCACCCATGAAATGGGGTATCAGCCAACTCAGTGACATCCACATATTACATTTCTGTAGAGTTTACACAAATATTAGCATCATAGCTCTTATTGAAAGACTTTGACTTGGGGAAATCACCTCCATTGTCAGTCTATTGTGTGTATTGGACATTCATATTGGATTATAGCCTTGCCTATGGCCTTGACTATGGAGTGTGAGTAACAGGGTTAGAAATGTCCCTGCTGAGTTGTCGTCACTAGTTACCAAAGCCACAAAGTCATAATTATGCTAAACCCTGCCTATTTCTACAACTTATTTTCTTAAAATCTGATTTTAAACCTAACCTTAACCACTCTGCTAAATAAAATTAAATCAAGTTTATTGGTCACGTATACACAGATTTGCAGATATTTTTGTAGGTACAGTGAAATGCTGGTGTTTCTAGCTCCAATAGTACAGTAAAACCTAGCAATAAAAAAACTATACAAACGTAGTTCCTAAACATAAAAAAATAAGTTAAATAGGATGAGCCATGACTAGAATACAATATATATATATACAGTTGAAGTCGGAAGTTTACATACACTTAGGTTGGAGTCATAAAACTAATTTTTTAACCATTCCACAAATTTCTTGTTAACAAACTATAGTTTTGGCAAGTCGGTTTGGACATCTACTTTGTGCATGACACAAGTCATTTTAACAATGATTATTTCACTGTATCACAATTCCATTGGGTCAGAAGTTTACATACACTAAGTTGACTGTGCCTTTAAACAGCTTGGAAAATTCCAGAAAATGATGTCATGGCTTTGAAGCTTCTATTAGGCTAATTGACATCATTTGAGTGAATTTAAGGTGTACCTGTGGATGTATATCAAGGCCTACCTTCAAACTCAGGGCCTCTTTGCTTGACATCATGGGAAAATCAAAAGAAATCAGCCAAGACCTCAGAAAACAAATTGTAGACCTCCAGAAGTCTGGTTCATCCTTTGGAGCAATTTTCAAATGCGAGATCAGTACAGGTGCATAAAAGCTGGGACCGAGAGACTGAAAAACTGTTTCTATCTCAAGGTCATCAGACTGTAAAACAGCAATCACTAACTCAGAGAGTCTGCTGCCTACATTGAGACCCAATCACTGGCCAATTTAATAAATGGATCACTAGTCACTTTATACAATGCACTCTAAATAATGCCACTTTAATAATGTTTACATATCTTACATTACTCATATCACATGTATATACTGTATTTTATACCATCTATTGCACCTTGCCTATGCTGCTCGGCCATCGTTCATCCATATACTTACATGTACATACAGTTGAAGTCGGAAGTTTACATACACTTAGGTTGTAGTCATTAAAACTTGTTTTTCAACCACTCCACACATTTCTTGTTAACAAGCTATAGTTTTGGCAAGTCAGTTAGGACATCTAATTTGTGCATGACACAAGTCATTTTTCCAACAATTGTTTACAGACAGATTATTTCACTTAAAATTCACTGTATCACAATTCCAGTGGGTCAGAAGTTTACATACACTAAGTTAACTGTGTCTTTAAACAGCTTGGAAAATTCAAGAAAATTATGTCATGGCTTTAGAATCTTCTGATAGGCTAATTGGCATAATTTGAGTTAATTGGAAGTGTACCTGTGGATGTATTTCAAGGCCTACCTTCAAACTCAGTTCCACTTTGCTTGACATCATGGGGAAATCAGCCAAGACCTCAGAAATAAAAATGGTCGACCACAAGTCTGGTTCATCCTTGGGAGCAATTTCCAAATGCCTGAAGGTAACGTGTTCATCTGTACAAACAATAGTACGCTAGTATAAACACCATGGGACCAAGCAGCTGTCATACCACTCAGGAAGGAGACTCGTTCTGTCTCCTAGAGATGAACGTACTTTGGTGCAAAAAGTGCAAATCAATCCCAGAACAACAGCAAAGGACCTTGTGAAGATGCTGGAGGAAACGGGTACCAAAATACCTATATCCACAGTAAAACAAGTCCTATATCAACATAAACTGAAAGGCCGCTCAGCAAGGAAGAAGCCACTGCTCCAAAACTGCCATAAAAAGCCAGACTACGGTTTCCAACTGCACTTGGGGACAAAGATTGTACTTTTTGGACAACTGTCCTCTGGTCTAATGAAACAAAAATAGAACTGTTTGGCCATAATGACCATCGTTATGTTTGGAGGATAAAGGGGGAGGCTTGCAAGCCGAAGTACACCATCCCAACCGTGAGTCATGGGGGTGGCAGTATCATGTTGTGGGGGTGCTTTGCTGCAGGAGGGACTGGTGCTCTTCACAAAATAGATGGCATCATAAATTCACCCAATTTATTGTGGGAAGCTTGTGGAAGACTACCTGAAATGTTTGACACAAATTCAACAGTTTAAAGGCAATGCTACCAAATACTCATTGTGTATGTAAACTTCTGACCACTGAGAATGTGATGAATGAAATAAAAGCTGAAATAAATCATCCTCAACTATTCTGACATTTCACATTCTTAAAATTAAGTGGTGTTCCTAACTGACTTAAAACGGGGAATTTTAACTAGGATTAAGTGTCAGGAATTGTGCAAAACTGAGTTTAAATGTATTTGGCTAAGATGTATGTAAACTTCGGACTTCAACTGTATTCTCATTCACCCCTTTAGATTTGTGTGTGTATTTGGTAGTTGGGGAATTGTTTGATTGCTTGTTAGATATTACTCCACTGTCGGAACTAGAAGCACAAGCATTTTGCTACACTCTCATTATCTGCTAACCATGTGTATGTGACAAATTAAATGTGTTTATTTTATTCCACCATTTGTACCCTTTTGGATTAGTAGCATTGGGGGACTTTTATTTTGAAGGCAAGCTGCAAATTCCACTATTGTGGCTAGCTTCACACAGGTGCATTTTCCTTTCCTTTTCGGAGGAAAGTGACCATTGAACTCAAAGCTGTCACAAGAAAGGAACTCCCGCCTCCTACCACAATAAACAGGCTCCTCAGTTGGTCGAAATTCACAGTGGGCTCACGGATCCACTCGTGATCAACATTGTGGGTGTGTATCACAGGCCACGTGTGAATTTCTTGATTTTAGGGTTTGTACCTCACAATAAGGTTTTTGGACTTTATGAAAGATGTCCACAATCTTGTAAAAAAACATATAGTCTAATGTATTGGTAAAACATTAATAAAAAAACAGGACCCTATTAATTATTATGTTTTTTATTTATCTAGGAAAGTCAGTTATGGACAAATAATGAACCAATTGTGTGCTGCCCTATGGGACTCAAAATCACTAACGGTTGTGATACAGCCTGTATGAGGTTATTGTGGTTGTGAAGTGTCTTCAACAACTGTCAGTATGGATTTAATAACAATTATTATCCCGGACATGCCTATCTTTTGTGACATGTTACACATTCCCAACCTTACATATACACAATGTATGTAAGTTGATGCTTAGATGTTTTATTTATCCCTAATTTTACCAGGTAAATTGACTGAGAACACATTCTCATTTACAGCAACAACCTGGGGAGTAGTTACAGGGGATGAATGAGCCAATTATAAGCTGGGGATGATTAGGTGACCATGATGGTATGAGGGCCAGATTGGGAATTTAGCCAGGACACCCCTACTACACCCCAACTCTTACTTGTAGTGCCATATAATCTTTAGTAACCACAGAGTCATGACACCAGTTAAATGTTCTATCCAAAAGACTGCACCCTACACAGGGCAATGTCTCAATCACTGCCCTGGGGTATTGGGATATTTTTTTTATTTTTTTTTATACCAGAGGAAAGTGTGCTTCCAACACCACCTCCAGTAGCATCTCGTCTCCCATCCATGGACTGACCAGGGTAAACCTTGCTTAGCTTCAGAAGCAAGCCAGCAGTGGGATGCAGGGTGGTATGCTGCTGGCTACAGGGTGGTATGCTGCTGGATGCAGGGTGGTATGCTGCTGGATGCAGGGTGGTATGCTGCTGGATGCAGGGTGGTATGCTGCTGGATGCAGGGTGGTATGCTGCTGGATGCAGGGTGGTATGCTGCTGGCTACAGGGTGGTATGCTGCTGGATGCAGGGTGGTATGCTGCTGGATGCAGGGTGGTATGCTGCTGGATGCAGGGTGGTATGCTGCTGGCTATTATGAAATTATCTGATTAGGGATTAGATAATGACCAAAAAGTCAATGTAAGTAATATGTGCTAAGTATGATTTCACAAATGGACACACTTGACATTTGAGTAAGGCTCTCTCAGAAACATGGTTAAATGGTTCTGTCTCTGATAAAAACTTTGAAGTAAATTATTATAATGTATTTAGATGTGACAGATTGCAGAAAGGGGGGGCATATGTAAAATATAATTTCATTGCACCCCACATGCCCATTGTTGTGGGAAGCTGCTATAGACCACCAAGTGCTAACAGTATCTGGATAATGTGTGTGAAATGCTTGTTAATGTATGTGATATCAACAGAGATTTTTTTTTTCTGGTTGAGTTAAATATTGACTGGATAGATGGAAATCTGTCTTTTAAAAACATATATTGATGAGTTACTGTAGTTAAAAAGCTATTTTATAGTAGAAAGCAGATTATTCAGTCGATGTTCCTACCGATCCTAGACTGTTGATATCATCTATGTGAACGCAGCCACCACTTAATTAAAGCCATTAGATATTGCGCTATATTACAGGTGACAGGTTTAGTACTCATCAACCAGAAAGTTGGTTGGCCATCTGATGTCACATAGGTTGATACATTGGTACGATTTCATTTATAAAGCCCTTTTACAAAAACTCCCACTGTACCCAACATCATTACTAACCTTTAGACATATGAGTTACCACAGCCGGTCTCATAGATGATTAACTCTGGAAATTCCTTTGGTCTCTACTGAGTTAGGTACATTTCCTTCTCGTTTTTTTTGCACCATATTTGTAGAACACGCTTCAAAATGTTCTTAAATGTGATGTTCTGGTGACTTTAGGCAATTCAGTACCTTATTACTGATGAATGTGTTTGTTTTTTATGACCGTGTTTGCTTTCTGTTTGCATTTTGTATTTATATTTTGATGTGTGTATTTCTATCATTTCTGTAATTCAGGGCTCATCTGTAAAAGAGACCTTGGTCTCAGTATGACTCACTGATAAAAAAAAAAGGTTAAATAAAAATAAATAAGTGTGCATTATAAAGCACACATAAACATCAGTGGTTCCATCAGCCCCATGATGTTGTGGGAGGATGATATGATGCCAATAGACTGCAGTATTCTAACATGGGGACCCAGAGGGAATGACAGTCAACCTGTCTTTGTTATCTCAAATCAAATAAAAGTTAATTGGTCACTTACACATATTTGCAGATGTTATGGCAGGTGCTGCGAAATGCTTGTGTTTCTAGCTCCAACAGTGCAGTAATAATACCTAATATACGCAGTAATAATACCTTGTCTGCTTGAATCATTCAGGTTTAATATACTGTGTAGATGCAAACTGCCAGTGCTTTCTTCAATACTTTTCTATGGGACTCTAAAGTACTGGAGGCCTACTGTAATCTACAGTTGAAGTCGGAAGTTTACATACATCTTAGCCAAATACATTTAAACTCAGTTTTTCACCATTCCTGAATTTGAATCCTAGTAAAGTTAGTTAGGATCACCACTTTATTTTAAGAATGTGAGATGTCAGAATAATAGTAGAGAGAATTATTTATTTAAGCTTTTATTTCTTTCATCGGTCTATAAAAAGTGGTCAGATGAAGCAGATGCTAAACTACAGGACTGTTTTGCTATCACAGACTGGAACATGTTAGTAGAGAGAATGATTTATTTCAGCTTTTATTTCTTTTATTGTTCTATAAAAAAAGTGGTCAGATGAAGCAGATGCTAAACTACAGGACTGTTTTGCTAGCACAGACTGGAACATGTTCTGGGATTCTTCCGGCGGCATTGAGGAGTACACCACATCAGTCCCTGGCTTTATCAATAAGTGCATCGAGGACGTCGTCCCCACAGTGACTGTACGTACATACCCCAACCAGAAGCCATGGATTACAGACAACATTCGCACTGAGCTAAAGGGTAGAGCTGCCGCTTTCAAGGTGCAGGACTCTAACCCAGAAGCTTACAAGAAATCTTGCTATGCCCTGTGATGAACCATCAAACAGGCAAAGTGTCAATACAGGGCTAAGATTGAATCATACTACACTGGCCCTGATGCTCTTCTAATTTGACAGGGCTTGCAAATTATTACAGACTACAAAGGGAAGCACAGCCGCGAGCTGCCCAGTGACACGAGCCTACCAGACGAGCTAAATCACTTCAAATCAAATTTATTTATATAGCCCTTCGTACATCAGCTGATATCTCAAAGTGCTGTACAGAAACCCAGCCTAAAACCCCAAACAGCAAGCAATGCAGGTGTAGAAGCACAGTGGCTAGGAAAAACTCCCTAGAAAGGCCAAAACCTAGGAAGAAACCTAGAGAGGAACCAGGCTATGTGGGGTGGCCAGTCCTCTTCTGGCTGTGCCGGGTGGAGATTATAACAGAACATGGCCAAGATGTTCAAATGTTCATAAATGACCAGCATGGTCCAATAATAATAAGGCAGAACAGTTGAAACTGGAGCAGCAGCACGGCCAGGTGGACTGGGGACAGCAAGGAGTCATCATGTCAGGTAGTCCTGAGGCATGGTCCTAGGGCTCAGGTCCTCTGAGAGAGAGAAAGAAAGAGAGAATTAGAGAGAGCACACTTACATTTACACAGGACACCGAATAGGACAGGAGCAGTACTCCAGATATAACAAACTGACCCTAGCCCCCGGACACATAAACTACTGCAGCATAAATACTGGAGGCTGAGACAGGAGGGGTCAGGAGACACTGTGGCCCCATCTGAGGACACCCCCGGACAGGGCCAAACAGGAAGGATATAACCCCACCCACTTTGCCAAAGCACAGCCCCCACACCACTAGAGGGATATCTTCAACCACCAACTAACCATCCTGAGACAAGGCTGAGTATAGCCCACAAAGAGTATAGCCCACTTTAGTTAATTTAGTGCTTTATCCGGGTAGCCGGAAAGTAGAGCATTGCAGTAGTCTAACCTAGAAGTGACAAAAGCATGGATTAATTTTTCTGCATCATTTTTGGACAGAAAGTTTCTGATTTTTGCAATGTTACGTAGATGGAAAAAAGCTGTCCTTGAAATGGTCTTGATATGTTCTTCAAAAGAGAGATCAGGGTACAGAGTAATGCCGAGGTCCTTCACAGTTTTTTTGAGACGACTGTACAACCATTAAGATTAATTGTCAGATTCAACAGAAGATCTCTTTGTTTCTTGGGACCTAGAACAAGCATCTCTGTTTTGTCCGAGTTTAAAAGTAGAAAGTTTGCAGCCATCCACTTTCTTATGTCTGAAACACATGCTTCTAGCGAGGGCAATTTTGGGGCTTCACCATGTTTCATTGAAATGTACAGCTGTGTGTTATCCGCATAGCAGTGAAATTTAACATTATGTTTTCAAATGACATCCCCAAGAGGTAAAATATATAGTGAAAACAATAGTGGTCCTAAAACGGAACCTTGAGGAACACTGAAATTTACAGTTGATTTGTCAGAGGACAAACCATTCACAGAGACAAACTGATATCTTTCTGACAGATAAGATCTAAACCAGGCCAGAACTTGTCCGTGTAGACCAATTTGGGTTTCCAATCTCTCCAAAAGAATGTGGTGATCGATGGTATCAAAAGCAGCACTAAGGTCTCGGAGCACGAGGACAGATGCAGAGCCTCGGTCTGATGCCATTAAAAGGTCATTTACCACCTTCACAAGTGCAGTCTCAGTGCTATGATGGGGTCTAAAACCAGACTGAAGCATTTCGTATACATTTTGTGTCTTCAGGAAGGCAGTGAGTTGCTGCGCAACAGCCTTTTCTAAAAATGTTGAGAGGAATGGAAGAGTCGATATTGGCCGATAGTTTTTAAAATATTTTCTGGGTCAAGGTTTGGCTTTTTCAAGAGAGGCTTTATTACTGCCACTTTTAGTGAGTTTGGTACACATCTGGTGGATAGAGAGTCGTTTATTATGTTCAACATAGGAGGGCCAAGCACAGGAAGCAGCTCTTTCAGTAGTTTAGTTGGAATAGGGTCCAGTATGCAGCTTGAAGGTTTAGAGGCCATGATTATTTTCATCATTGTGTCAAGAGATATAGTACTAAAACACTTGAGCGTCTCTCTTGATCCTAGGTCCTGGCAGAGTTGTGCAGACTCAGGACAACTGAGCTTTGAAGGAATACGCAGATTTAAAGAGGAGTCCGTAATTTGCTTTCATCATCAATCATGATCTTTTCCTCAAAGAAGTTCATGAATTTATCACTGCTAAAGTGAAAGCCATCCTCTCTTGGGGAATGCTGCTTTTAAGTTAGCTTTGCGACAGTATCAAAAAGGAATTTCGGATTGTTCTTATTTTCCTCAATTAAGTTTGAAAAATAGGATGATCGAGCAGCAGTAAGGGCTCTTCGGTACTGCACGGTACTGTCTTTCCAAGCTAGTCGGAAGACTTCCAGTTTGGTGTGGCGCCATTTCCGTTCCAATTTTCTGGAAGCTTGCTTCAGAGCTCTGATATTTTCTGTGTACCAGGGAGCTAGTTTCTTATGAGAAATGTTTTTAGTTTTTAGGGGTGCAACTGCATCTAGGGTATTGCGCAAGGTTAAATTGAGTTCCTCAGTTAGGTAGTTAACTGATTTTTGTCCTCTGGCACCCATGGGTAGACAGAGGGAATCTGGAAGGACATCAAGGAATCTTTGTGTTGTCTGTGAATTTATAGCACGACTTTTGATGTTCCTTGGTTGGGGTCTGAGCAGATTATTTGTTGCAATTGCAAATGTAATAAAATGGTGGTCCGATAGTCCAGGATTATGAGGAAAAACATTAAGATCCACAACATTTATTCCATGGGACAAAACTAGGTCCAGAGTATGACTGTGACAGTGAGTGGGTCCAGAGACATGTTGGACAAAACCCACTGAGTCGATGATGGCTCCGAAAGCCTTTTGGAGTGGGTCTGTGGACTTTTCCACATGAATATTAAAGTCAAAGATTAGAATATTATCTGCTATGACTACAAGGTCCAATAGGAATTCAGGGAACTCAATGAGGAATGCTGTATATGGCCCAGGAGGCCTGTAAACAGTAGCTATAAAAAGTGATTGAGTAGGCTGCATAGATTTCATGACTAGAAACTCAAAAGACGAAAACGTCTTTTTTTTTTGTTGTAAATTGAAATTTGCTATCGTAAATGTTAGCAACACCTCCGCCTTTGCGGGATGCACGAGATATGGTCACTAGTGTAGCCAGGAGGTGAGGCCTCATTGAACACAGTAAATTCATCAGGCTTAAGCCATGTTTCAGTCAGGCCAATCACATCAAGATTATGATCAGTGATTAGTTCATTGACTATAATTGCCTTTGAAGTAAGGGATCTAACATTAAGTAGCCCTATTTTGAGATGTGAGGTATTATCTCTTTCAATAATGACAGGAATGGAGGTCTTTATCCTAGTGAGATTGCTAAGGCAAACACCGCCATGTTTAGTTTTGCCCAACCTAGGTCGAGGCACAGACACGGTCTCAA
Organism: Oncorhynchus tshawytscha; assembly: GCF_018296145.1. Classification (NCBI taxonomy): domain Eukaryota; kingdom Metazoa; phylum Chordata; class Actinopteri; order Salmoniformes; family Salmonidae; genus Oncorhynchus; species Oncorhynchus tshawytscha. The sequence continues at coordinate 52,715,667 of NC_056438.1, read as the reverse complement.
TAGCTGAGCTGATTACACTGACTGTGCTAGTGGCAGACCCCACTATGCTGGCAGGCTGGCTAACAGCCTGCTGCCTGGCCTGCACCCTATTTCATTGTGGAGCTAGAGGAGTTAGAGCCCTGTCTATGTTGGTAGATAAGATGAGAGCACCCCTCCAGCTAGGATGGAGTCCGTCACTCCTCAGCAGGTCAGGCTTGGTCCTGTTTGTGAGTGAGTCCCAGAAAGAGGGCCAATTATTTACAAATTCTATCTTTTGGGAGGGGCAGAAAACAACCAGCAATTGAGTTGTGAGACTCTGCTGTAGAGCTCATCACTCCCCCTAACTGGGAGAGGGCCAGAGACAATTACTCGATGCCGACACATCTTTCTAGCTGATTTACATGCAGAAGCTATGTTGCGCTTGGTGATCTCTGACTGTTTCATCCTAACATCGTTGGTGCCGACGTGGATAACAATATCTCTATACTCTCTACACTCGCCAGTTTTAGCTTTAGCCAGCACCATCTTCAGATTAGCCTTAACGTCGGTAGCCCTGCCTCCTGTTAAACAGTGTATGATCGCTGGATGATTCGTTTTAAGTCTAATACTGCGGGTAATGGAGTTGCCAATGACTAGAGTTTTCAATTTGTCAGAGCTAATGGTGGGAAGCTTCGGCGTCTCAGACCCTGTAACGGGAGGAGTAGAGACAAGAGAAGGCTCGGCCTCTGACTCAGACTCGCTGCTTAATGGGGAACAACGGTTGAAAGTTTCTGTCGGCTGAATGAGCGACACCGGTTGAGCATTCCTACAGCATTTCCTTCCAGAAACCATGAGAAAGTTGTCCGGCTGCTGGGACTGTGCCAGGGGATTTATACTACTATCTGTACTTAGTGGTGGCACAGACGCTGTTTCATCCTTTCCTACACTGAAATTACCCTTGCCTAACGATTGCGTCTGAAGCTGGGCTTGTAGCACAGCTATCCTCGCCGTAAGGCGATCGTTCTCCTGTATATTATGAGTACAGCGACTGCAATTAGAAGGCATCATGTTAATGTTACTTCTTAGCTTCGGCTGTTGGAGGTCCTGACGAACCATGTCCAGATAAAGTGTCCGGAGTGAAAAAGTTGAGGGGAAAAAAACAAAAATATAAACGGTAATTAAAAAGTAAAAACCGTAAAGTTGTCAGGTAGCAAAATAGGTTGGCAACAAAAAGCACAGCAACACGTAAACAAGTCTGCAAGTTGTGACCGGAAATGACGTGTTCAAGCACCTGAACTCAATTTCACTTATATGCTCACGTCGAGGTAAGCAACACTGAGGCATGCAATGAGAGCATCAGCTGTTCCGGATGACTGTGTGATCACACTCTCTGTAGCCGACGTGAGTAAGACCTTTAAACAGGTCAACATACACAAGGCTGCGGGGCCAGACGGATTACCAGACGGATTGCTCTGGGCATGTGCTGACCAACTGGCAGCTGTCTTCACTGACATTTTCAACATGTCCCTGATTGAGTCTGTAATATCAACATGTTTCAAGCAGACCACCATAGTCCCTGTGCCCAAGAACAAAGGCAAAGGCAACCTGCCTAAATGACTACAGACCCGTAGCACTCACGTCCGTAGCCATGAAGTGCTTTGAAAGTTTGGTAATGGCTCACATCAACACCATCATTCCAGAAACCCTAGACCCACTCCAATTTGCATACCGCCCAAACAGATTCACAGATGATGCATTCTCTATTGCACTCCACACTACCTTTTCCCACCTGGACAAAAGGAACACTTATGTGAGAATGCTATTCATTGACTACAGCTCAGCGTTCAACACCATAGTACCCTCAAAGCTCATCACTAAGCTAAGGATCCTGGGACTAAACACCTCCCTCTGCAACTGGATCCTGGACTTCCTGATGGGCCGCCACCAGGTGGTGAGGGTAGGTAGCAACACATCTGCCACACTGATCCTCAACACTGGAGCTCCCCAGGGGTGCGTGCTCAGTCCCCTCCTGTACTCCCTGTTCACCCATGACTGCATGACCAGGCACGACTCCAACACCATCATTAAGTTTGCAGACGACACAACAGTGGTAGGCCTGATCACCGACAACGATGAGACAGCCGATGTGCCAGAATAACAATCTATCCCTCAACGTAACCAAGACTAAGGAGATGATTGTGGACTACAGGAAAAGGAGGACCGAGCACGCCCCCATTCTCATCGACAGGGCTGTAGTGGAGCAGGTTGAGAGCTTCAAGTTCCTTGGTGTCCACATCAACAACAAACTAGAATGGTCCAAACACACCAAGACAGTCATGAAGAGGGCACGACATAGCCTATTCCCCCTCAAGACCCTAAAAAGATTTGGCATGGGTCTTGAGATCCTCAAAAGGTTCTACAGCTGCAACATCGAGAGCTTCCTGACTGGTTGCATGACTGCCTGGTACGGCAATTGTTCTGCCTCTGACCGCAAGGCACTACAGAGGGTAGTGCGTACGGCCCAGTACATCACTGGGGCAAAGCTGCCTGCCATCCAGGACCTCTACACCAGGCGGTGTCAGAGGAAGGCCCTAAAAATTGTCAAAGACCCCAGCCACCCCAGTCATAGACTGTTCTCTCTACTACCAGTACTGGAGTGCCAAGTCTATGACTAAAAGGCTTCTCAACAGTTTTTACCCCAAGTCAAAATGACCCCTTGAACAGGTAATTAAATTGGTACCTGGACTATTTGCATTGTGTGCGCCCCCCAACCCCTCTTTTTACGCTGCTGCTACTCTCTGTTTACTCTCTGTTTATCATATATGCATAATCACTTTAACTATACATTCATGTACATACTACCTCAATTGGGCCAACCAACCAGTGCTCCCGCACATTGGCTAACCGGGCTATCTGCATTGTGTCCCGTCACCCACCACCCGCCAACCCCTCTTTTACGTTACTGCTACTCTCTGTTCATTATATATGCCCAGTCACTTTAACCATATCTACATGTACATACGACCTCAATCAGCCTGACTAGCCAGTGTCTAAGTATCTTCGCTACTTTTATAGCCTCGCTACTGTATATAGCTGTTTTATTTCTTTACCTACCTATTGTTCACCCAATACCTTTTTTGCACTATTGGTTAGAGCCTGTAAGTAAACATTTCACTGTAAGGTCTACACCTGTTTTATCCGGCGCACGTGGACACGTGGAAATAAACTTTGATTTGATTTGATTTCATCACATTCACAGTGGTTCAGAAGTTTACATACACTCAATTAGTATTTGGTAACATTGTCTTTAAATTGTTTAACTTGCGTCAAACGTTTAGGGTAGCCTTCCACAAGCTTTGGCCCATTCCTCCTGACAGAGCTGGTGTAACTGCGTCAGGTTTGTAGGCATCCTTCCTAACATAATACCTTTTCAGTTCTGCCCACAAATGTTCCATAGGATTGAGGTCAGGGCTTTGTGATGGCCACTCCAATACCTTCTCTTTGTTTTCCTTAAGCCATTTTGCCACAACTTTGGAAATATGCTTGATGTCATTGTCCATTTGGAAGACCCATTTGCGACCAAGCTTTATCTTCCTGACTGATGTCTTGAGATGTTGCTTCAATATATCCACATAGTTTTCCTCCCTCATGAAGCCATCTATTTTTTGAAGTGCACCAGTCCCTCCTGCAGCAAAGCACCCCCACAACATGATGCTGCCACCCAAGTGCTTCACGGTTGGGATGGTGTTCTTCGGCTTGCAAGCATCCCCCTTTTTCCTCCGAACATAACGATGGTCAATATGGCCAAACAGTTCTATTTTTGTTTCATCAGACCAGAGGACATTTCTCCAAAAAGTATGATATTTGTCTCCATGTGCAGTTGCAAACCGTAGTCTGGCTTTTTTATGGCGGTTTTGGAGCAGTGGTTTCTTCCTTGCTGAACGGCCTTTCAGGTTATGTCGATACAGGAGTTGTTTTACTGTGGATATACTGTAGATACTTTTGTACCTGTTTCCTCCAGCATCTTCACAAGGTCCTTTGCTGTTGTTCTGGGATTGATTTGCACTTTTCACACCAAAGTACATTCATCTCTAGGAGACAGAGATGATGGCTGCCTGGTTCCATGGTGTTTATACTTGCGTACTATTGTTTGTACAGCTGAACGTGGTACCTTCAGGCGTTTGGAAATTGCTCCCAAGGATGAACCAGACTTGTGGAGGTCTACCATTTTCTTCTGAGGTCGTGGCTGATTTATTTAGATTTTTCCATGATGTCAAGCAAAGAGGCACTGAGTTTGAAGGTAGGCCTTGAAATACATCCACAGGTACACCTTCAACTCAAATGATGTCAATTAGCCTATCAGAAGCTTCTAAAGCCATGACATCAACCATGACATCTAAAGCTGTTTAAAGGCAGTCAATTTAGTGTATGTAAACTTCTGACCCACTGGAATTGTAATACAGTGAATTGTATTGTAAAAATGACTTGTGTCATGCACAAAGTAGATGTCCTAACCGACTTGCCAAAACTATAGTTTGTTAACAAGACATTTGAGGAGTGGTTGAAAAACAAGTTTTAATGACTCCAACCTAAGTGTATGTAAACTTTCGACTTCAACTGTGTCATTTTTGCATCCCTGACTTCATATGAGCACTAGAGGGCAGTGTAAAGAAAAGTGAGGACATTTATTTTCTCACGTGGAGTTCCTCTTGATGTAACAGCTTCACTTCCTCATCTTTGTTGTTTCGATCCGGTTTGGGTCCTTTCCGCTTGCAGTCAGTGTCCGAACGTGTTCCGAAAAAATGGCACTTTATAATTTTAAGAAGATTATGGTGGTTCCCACCTCAAAGGTAGGTTTTTACACGTTTTACAAGTTATTGATGTGTTTCTCCGGAAAATACCGACTCTAAATTACGAAAACATGCTGTTTATCTGGTTGGAATTAAATGTCTGCTTCTGGAGAGAGACACGTGTTGTGCTTGGGAAGGGAGAGAAGCCACGCATGACATTTATTTTTGGGGGGGTCAACAGTATACATACAAATGCGTGTCTAGCGATGTGAATAGTTTGTTATTGTAAAACACATAGTATGGACAAATACATTTAGTTTAAATTGTCCTCATTCAGTGTGCTGATTGTCGTTCCCAATTTATTTCACAGGAATTCATTGACATCACTTTATCGAAAACCCAAAGGAAGACTCCGACAGTAGTACACAAGCATTATCAAATTCACCGCATCAGACATTTCTACATGCGCAAGGTGAAATTCACCCAACAGAACTATCATGATCGGCTCTCCCAGATTTTGACAGACTTTCCCAAATTGGACGTAAGTAATGTTATTGCTTTGAAAGTCTTGTAATATTCAGACACTACCAAGTTCCACTTTGTGCTAATGAATAATATGGTCTTCCACAGGATATCCATCCTTTCTATGCAGATTTGATGAATGTCTTGTATGACAAAGACCATTACAAGTTGGCTTTGGGACAGATCAACATCGCAAAGAATTTGATTGACAAGTATGAAGCTTACTCTTCCCACTTTTTTTTTGTTGCTTACTCTGATCATATATGTTGGTCAATTTGGAGTGGTCCCACTCATGTGTTCTTGTTGCAGTGTTTCCAAAGACTATGTTCGACTGATGAAGTATGGTGATTCTCTGTACCGCTGTAAGCAATTGAAGCGCGCTGCTCTGGGTCGGATGTGCACCATCATGAAGCGACAGAAGCAAAGCTTGGAATACCTGGAACAAGGTGATCTTTTAGTTATTGTCTTTGTTTGATGAAAGGCAAAGTATGCTGTCAGATTTGCGTCAATTCGAAACTGGTATCAGGATAAATATGACAATTAGTCACAGATTGTATACTATGTATTTTTTATTAGCTAAGCAATAAGTGGTAAATGCAATTTTCGTATATACGGGCTCTCTGTCCCACCTCGCAGGGCAAACAGAGAACTGACTTGTTCTTGACAAAGATATTATAAATATACCCTGACAGAAAAAGTTCCTGCTTCCAAGCTGGCCTGTCAGAGACTGGGCGTGGTTTAAACTCACCCAGCCTATCGTTGATTGTTGTCGTACGAGCTGGTATCAGCCCCCGGGCGCTCCAGTTGATAGATGTAACTTGCTGTGTCGAGTATCTATGCGCTCATGCTCGATACCGTTATCTCGCACCTGGCTCCTGTTATCTAACAAAAGACCGTTTGTTCTCGCAACACTACATTCTGAATGTGCCCCCCCCCCAACTCATTGCACAGTTCCTATCTTCATGTTATTCTGTATTTTTCCATCATGAGAAAGGCCCATGGCCCTGAAACTGTTAACAATGTTTCAAGTCAGCTATGTTGCAAAACACATAGATACATCCACACAAGACAACAGCAGATAATATTCAATCACATATATGGTAACGGGCTAAAGTGCATAACACATAATCCTCATAATGCATGCCTGTAAATGGCTCCGGTGTACATATACTAAAGACATTAGCCTCCAGCTGTCATTGTTGTTTACATTTTGTTATTGTTTTTACAGTGCGCCAGCATCTTTCCCGTTTACCAACGATTGATCCCAACACTCGAACTCTACTGCTTTGTGGATATCCTAATGTGGGCAAGTCTAGTTTCATCAACAAGGTATGCATTCCTGTTGTTATTCTTTGTCAGTTCAATGGTTGGTAGAACCTTTAGTGTCCAAATAAAATTGTATTGCTCACGTGCGCAGAATACAACAGGTGTAGACTTTACAGTGAAATGCTTACTTACGAGCCCATTCCCAACAATGCAGATTTAACTCAAGACAATTATTTGCCAAATAAAAAAAGCCAATGGTAACACAAAAACAATAACAAGGCTATATTCAAAGAGTACCAGTGCAGAGGTGCAAGGTAATTGAGGTAATACTGTATGTACATGTATTTAGGGGTAAAAGTGACTAGGCAATCCGGATATATAATTATCAGAGTAGCAGCAGCATGTTTGTGTTGTAGTTTTAGTGTAGTATGTGTGGGTAGAGTCTAGTGAGTGTGCATAGAACCAGTGCAAGAGAGTCTGTGCAAAACAATTAAGATGAATAACTAATAAGGGGGTCATTGTAAATAATCTGGGTAGCCAATCGATTAACTGTTCGGCAGTCTGATGGCAGGAGCCTTTTGGTCCCAGACTTGGTGCTCCGGTACCACTTGCCGTGCAGTAGCAGGGAGAACAGTCTATGACCTGGGGGCTGGAGTCTGACTATTTTTAGGGCCTAACTCTGACATCGCCTGGTATATAGGCCTGTATTTGTCCTATATCCCAGCCCCCGTCCCCGCATGAGGCCTTTTGGTAGGCTGTCATTGTAAATAATAATTTGTTCTTAACTGACTTGCCTAGTTAAAGGCTAAATAAAAAATGAGGTCCTGGGTGGCAGGGAGTTCAGCCCCAGTTATGTACTGGGCCTCATGCACTACCCTTTGTAGTGCCAAGCAGTTGCCATACCAAGCGGTGATGCAGCCAGTCAAGATGCTCTCAATGGTGCAGCTGTAGAACTTTGATCTGATGGCCAATGCCAAATCCATTAGTTTGGTGTATTTTTAAATAAAGTTTAAGCACCAATTGTTAGAGGCATTGCACTATGTTTCTTGTCTGGATTGCTGCACGAAGTATCAATCTTAGTCAGGTTGTTGTAAATAATGTTGTGACTGGCTTCCCTGGTAAAATAAAGGCAACTAGAAATAAATGGGTTGAGGTTCATTTGAACATCCTGGTACATATGCAGAACGTGGATAAAATGGTCATACAAAACATTTTAGTAGTGTGAGAAAAGAGTTCAGCTTTGTCAACATGTCTTCCCCAGGTCACCAGAGCTGATGTTGAAGTCCAGCCCTACGCCTTCACCACCAAGTCCTTGTTCGTCGGCCACATGGATTACAAATACCTTCGTTGGCAGGTAAGATGGCTTTAATGCACTTACACGCCAGCTATCTCTAGCTGGAATAGATTGGAACAGTTAAATATTTGATATTCATACACTTTTCCACCAGATTGTACTTGGTAGGAAAATAGATCACAACACAGATACATCAAGTACCCTTTGTAGGTCTGTGATGAGAAATCATGCACCACGCTGAACATGTTATGGATAACCCCTACCACAATATCTGAGACTGTCAATAAAGTACTCGAGGTAGTGTTAGCTTCTCTCTCAATCACGAGTTGTCGAGTACGATTAACACCTGGATCATTTAATGTGTATTGCTAACTCCATATGTGGCTGCAGGTGGTTGACACCCCAGGGATCTTGGACCACCCTTTGGAGGAGAGGAACACCATTGAGATGCAGGCTATCACAGCCCTGGCCCATCTGCGTTCTGCTGTGCTCTATGTGATGGACGTCTCCGAGCAGTGTGGCCAAACCCTGGAGCAGCAGCTCGAGCTCTTCAACAACATCCGGCCCCTCTTTGCCAACAAGGTCAGAGGTCACGTTATGGAGGCACCATTGATTACTTTTTAAGACTGCATCACAAATGACACACCCTTTTATAGTGCATTATAGTGCAATTATACTATGGACCCTGGTCAAAGGTAGTGGATTGTATAAGGAATAGGGTGCCTATTCAGACCATGTTTAATGGAAGCAGCATTGTCGATAGTTGTAAGCTTGTGAGTTAGTCAACAGCTTGGTCAAAAGTCAAAACCTTTCCCTTCTTTTAAAGCACCCTGCTAAAATTGTGGGGGTGAAGCCTAGGGGCTTGGCTCTTGCGGCCATGTAAGCATGGGTACACCAAGGAAGGATAGAAAAGGCCCAGAGTCGCAAGTGAGGCTAGGACGGACCTCTTTCTTAATGTCCAGTGTCCTTTGTCTCGAGGCTCTGTGCTACATTATTTCTCTGAAATGAGCAAGGCATGTCAAAAAAACAAAATAAACTTTAGACCCCTATAGAATTCTGGAATGCTGCTTTAGATTACTGATTAGTAAGTTAAGATAAAACTAATTTTCTCACACAGCTCAAAAACAAATGACAATTACAAGTTAACTTAGTTTTAAAGAACACAGCCTCTTATTTAATGACACCACATTCATGTCAATAGGAATAACACTAATTTTGTCTTCCATTGAGTAAAGACACTATCAGAAAACGATTAACACTCAACACAACAAAACATCTTAGAGTATTTCAATTGTAGTAAATCTGACTAAATTACTCACTCAAAATGTACCATGTTTAATATATTATACTTATAAATATTATTTTCATATAAATCAAAATATGATCTGAAATGTGGCCAGAGGACAATTCAGAAGTATTTCAAAACCGACAGAGTAGGCTATTTGATTGACATCTATTCTTACTTCTGTAACATTGTAAAAATGCAGACAACTATTCATTTTCACACAACAAAATGTAGGTAACCCTTCAATAAGATTTAGTACAGACCAGGCATGACACAAAATGTAGGTAACCTCTCAATAAGATTTAGTACAGACCAGGCCTGACACAAAATATAGAAATAGCCTACTTGGACAACAATTCAGTGAATGCAACAAGAATTATTCAATATTATTATTTTTTTAACCTTTATTTATTTAACTAGGCAAGTCAGATAAGAACAAATTCTTATTTACGTTGACGGCCAAACCCGGACGACGCTTGGCCAGTTGTGCGTCGCCCTATGGGACTCCCAATCACGGTCTGATGTGATTTAGCCTGGATTTGAACCAGGGACTAGTAACGCCTCTTGCACTGAGACGCAGTGCCTAAGACCGCCGTGCCACTCAGGAGCTGCCAGATGGAGACAGATAAAGAGAGAAGATACAAAACACAACAAACTGTTCATAGACAATAAAAGATTTGTAGGACATTCATATTTCACATGGTCACTTCAGTGTTTTCATTTAGCCTAGAACGTCATGGAACTTCTGGAAGCACAGCCCCATAGAGCACCCAAAGGAGGTTTCTACACATCCCCCACTCTTTACACTGCGTCCACTCTGGATGCACACCACACACCCTCTTGCGCCCTTCAAAGTTAACCTGCTTTCAAATGAGTTACAACTCGATCCACAAGTCCCTGGTTCCACACTCTTGGCTCCTCACTTTCTACAATATCACAAAGGGAATGCCTTCAGGGACCAGCACCTGTGGTTTCTGGGAAGGGACCTTTGCAGGGTCCCCCACACAATGTACGCATTTCTGATGGCAATGTTGAGCATCCCCCAAATCGCATACTTCCACCATTTTCTGCCTCTGTCCCCAACATTGTAATAGCTCCTCAGTTGGTCAAGATGATCAACCCCTAGAGGAACAGAGTAACGGAGGGAGAGGAGTAACAGATAAGATAATTGTGGTCAATTGTCCACCGGTCTAAAGTCCATTGCTCGTGTTTCTTTGCCCAAGCAAGTTTCTTCTTCTTATTGATGTCCTTAAGTAGTAGTTTCTTTGCAGCAGTTCGACCATGAAGGCCTGATTCATGCAGTCTATGAATATATCCTCCTAGCAAACATGACAAACCAAATCCCAACAGATAAACACATTACTCTAGCCTTTGTTTCGGTGGCTAATTATATGGTTGTCTGTACTGCTAGCTAGGGAAAGTGACAGCTGAGGTTCTTGTCTGACAGACTAACTATACTGAACAAAAATATAAATGCAAAATGCAACAATTTCAACAATTTTACTGAGTCACAGTTCACAAAAGAAAATCAGTCAATTGAAATTGCCCTAATCTAGTGGATAATGGATTTCACATTACCGGGCAAGGGCAACAGTTCTCTGGCAACAGCTCTGGTGGACATTCCTGCCGTCAGCATGCCAATTTTACGCTCCCCCAACTGCACATTTAAGTGGCCTTTTATTATCCCCAGCACAAGGTGCACTTGTGTAATGATCATGCTGTTTAATTAGCTTCTTGATATGCCACACCTGTCATGTCGATGGATTATCTTGGCAAAGGAGACATTTTCACTAACAGGGATGTAAACAAATTTGTGAACATCATTTGAGATAAATCAGCTCATGAAACATGGGACCAACACTTTACATGTTGCGTTTATAATTTTGTTCAGTATAGTTAGCCAGCTACCTATAGCAAGCATCTTGGGCCGTTTCCACATCGGTAGAAACAAGATAACGAGTTAGCTGACTATATACAGCTATACCCTGCAACTTGAGCCCGAGAGCAATCATTTGAGCACCACTGTTGATGTGTCCGCCTGTACCAACCAAGTTATCATGACAGGACTTGCTCACCTGAGAGCTATTCCAAGTTTCACAGCATCCAACATCGACAACACCAAACATACATCTGCTGTTTACATATTTCACTCACCTCAACATCGCTTTTCGAAGTGCAGGGACTGGTCCGAATCCGTATCACCAACCAACATAGATACAGCCTCTTTCACAGTGAAAAGTCGTGTCCACTTCTGTGCTGTCATTTTGAGTAGTGTTTTTTTTTTTTAACTGTTAAAGTCAAATGACGGCGTTCCCTGTTTCTGGTTTCACGCAAATATGATAATGTTATTGTATTTTTTCCCTCTAGCCTTTGCTCATTGTGGCAAACAAGTGTGATGTCAAGAAGATCAGTGAACTCACTGAAGAAGACCAGGTTCGTAGTTTTTTTCATGTTCGTTAATATATTCTTTATCTTTACTTTGGCTGTATTTTTTGTCCCAGTTTACTTTGTCATCCTCTTCCAAGATGGGACTTGCTTATCAGGGTTTCCTACTTTGTTTCCTCAGAAAATCTTTGCTGACCTTACTGCAGAGGGCATCTCTGTCATTGAAACCAGCACTTTGACTGAGGAGGGAGTGATGACTGTGAAAACAGAAGTGAGGAGTCTAGTCCACTCTTCTGATTACTAACAATTTGCTAGTAGCACATTTTTCAAAATGTTCTACAAATAACTAATATATTTTCTTCAATTTCAGGCATGTGACAAACTTCTGGCCCATCGTGTCGACGGCAAAATGAAGGGCAAGAAGGTGCATGATGTGCTCAACAGATTGCATTTAGCAGTGCCTGCAAAGAGGGACGAGAAGGTAGGTTAAACACTGTACTCTCTGTGGATGTGTCCATCTTTCCACACTTTGTTGTTTGCCCAAGTTAAACATGTTTGCAAGTCATAAGCATGATTTTGGTCATGTTAAAACAAAAAATGTAATGGTTTATATACATTTTCAATGTGAACAGGTGAAATTGAGTTGTCCTGTTTTCTCAACACTAGGCGAGACCACCATTCATTCCGGAAGGGGCCCGGATTGGCAGGAAAACAATGGAGGTGGATGCACCCAAACGCAAAACGGTAGAGCCATACTAATAATAGTAACAGTTGTGGAAGGATTATCTTGGAAGAGCCTTGGATGGAATCCGTGTGGGTTATGTTGTGGTAAACATGCATTCTAAAGATCTAGCTGTCTTGCTAAGTATTATTTCACGAATGACCAATTTCCATCATTGATTTACAGGAGAGAGACCTGGAGGTGGAGATGGGAGATGATTATATCCTGGACCTACAGAGTATGTATATTGACGCTTTCATCAACTTTATCAAAAGCTTGTCTGAAAGGATATTGTGTACATGGTTATCAGCAAACTTATTTGGTCCATTTTCTCTAATACTTGATGTTTCCTCTTTTCAGAATATTGGGATCTGATGAATCAAGATGAGAAATATGATGTGATTCCTGAAATATGGGAGGGTCACAACATTGCAGATTATATCGACCCTGATATCATGAAGGTGAGTGGGGGGTGAAACCACTGATCTTGGTGACCATAGTTATTGTTCATCGGTATGGATAGGATGGACAGTTCTGCCACTATAGCTGACAACATGGACTGAAAAGGGATAATTGACAGGAATGGGAATGCCTCTAGTGATTTCATGGAATCATAGACTTAAATGGGGATGCCTTTTCTATTCATTCTATTTCTATGGCCGCCACCTCCTAACATCTCTCTCATGCCCATACAGAACCTGGAGGATCTGGAGAAGGAGGAGGAGCTGAAGGTGAAGGCAGGGGAGTACGAGACTGATGAGGAGAGCGAGGACGAGGAGATGCAGGAGATCCGTCAGCTGGCCAAACAGATCAGAGAGAAGAGGAAGCTGAAGATCGTTTGCTCCAAAGACAAGGATGTGCACGGCCCCAGACTACCCAGAACTGTCAAGAAGGTGACATGGACATCTTGTTTATATGCATAGAACTTTTAAAGTTAATCTTGTTTTATTTTCGGTCTTACTAATCACTGGGCCAAAATGTTAAACATTTACAGGTTGAAAGAAAAACCCTGGAGAAGGAAATGGGAGACCTTGGTCTGGACATGACTGGCAAAGATGATGTAAGTTGCTTTTCATTTAGTTCTGTTTATGTCAAGTACAATGTCTTAATACAAGCTACAGACCGGATACTATATTCACACATTGCTGTTGATGTCCATTCAGAGCCACTATGCAGTGAATGCCCGTAGATCCCGGAGCGTTGGCGTTGCCAAGAAGCGTAAGCGTGAGGCGTCTGTCGTTCCCACCTCTCGAACCCGCAGTCAGAGTGCCTCTCGTCCTCCACGCGACCAATCTGGTGTTCGCGATCCTAAGGTATGTGGTGTAGGCTACGCTAGATCTTCCTGTCATCAGGTGAAATGGTTTGTGTTAAAAATATGCACAATGCATATTGGGGGAGTGTTAGTCCCTTGGCTTAAAGAAACATATGCTTTTGGAGATGTTATGAAGATTAAGTTTGTCTGAAGTGGAACCCTATTATTGGCCCTGGTCAAAGTAGTGCTCTATATATGAATGAGTTCCATTTGGGACGCAACCTGTGTTTTGCTGAGAATTTACTGAAAGTATGTTTTCCTGTATAGATGGCGAAACAGGCCAAGAAGTTGATGAAGAACCAACAGAAGGACATGAACCGCCAGGGGAAGAAGGGAGAGGCAGACAGACATGTATTTGACCTCAAGCCAAAACATCTTTTCTCTGGCAAGAGGAAGTCCGGAACCAACGATCACAGATAAAGGCATTGATCGATGCGGTTTACTTTTTAGTCCAGCTTCTATCTCAATTGTATACATTTTCCTCTGGAGTAAAACTGAACATAATTCAGGAACCGCAAACATTTATTATCATTCATTATATTGAGGTATTGAGTGACACGGACGTGTCGTTCCTGGTTTTGAAAAGCTGCCGCTGTGCAGTGGAGCACAAACATAAAATCTGACAAGGTATCAGCAAGCAATGAGATGTTGGTGGATTTTAGTGGTAGTTCAACTTGTCACTTATGTGAACACCCACAGTCATAGCTTCCAATTGCTGTGGCCACCAATTGTTATACGAAAAAGGCTCAAATAGCATTCGAGTAAAGTGTACTTGAATTGTAAACTTTCATTGGAACATCTTGCCTTAACTCCTGGAATTTAAAACAGTGTATTTCTTTGGTGTCACTAGAAACATAAATAACATGAAGCTGCATGCACCGTAACAGTTAACCTCTCACTAAATGTGAGTTTCTTCTACAGTGTACACTGATGTGGGGGAACTGATTAAATGCTAAATTGACATTTGTCTCTGTGATGCTTTATTAAAATCAAATATACTGAATACTTTAATATTGATCTTGTCCTGCCTGTTTATTAAATAGTGTGATCGAAAGATATAATAAATGATGTACCCGTTCAGGAAATGTTAGGAAACTCGAAAATGTTGTGTGGTGCACTCAATAGGCCTGCTCAAAGTGGGATGTTTAAATCATAGCTTGGTCAACAACGAGAATCAGAGATCTGTATATGAAAGAAACATACAGGAACTCAAATCCTTCTGTTCACCTGATTTAGAATTCCTCACAATCAAATGTAGACCGCATTATCTACCAAGAGAATTCTCTTCGATTATAATCACAGCCGTATATATCCCCCAAGCAGACACATCGATGGCTCTGAACGAACTTTATTTAACTCTGCAAACTGGAAACGATTTATCCGGAGGCTGCATTCATTGTAGCTGGGGATTTTAACAAGGCTAATCTGAAAACAAGACTCCCTAAATTTTATCAGCATATCGATTGCGCAACCAGGGGTGGAAAGACCCTGGATCATTGTTACTCTAACTTCCGCGACGCATATAAGGACCTGCCCCGCCCCCTTTCGGAAAAGCTGACCACGACTCCATTTTGTTGATCCCTGCCTACAGACAGAAACTAAAACAAGAAGCTCCCACGCTGAGGTCTGTCCAACGCTGGTCCGACCAAGCTGACTCCACACTCCAAGACTGCTTCCATCACGTGGACTGGGAGATGTTTCGTATTGCGTCAGACAACAACATTGACGAATACGCTGATACGGTGTGCGAGTTCATTAGAACGTGCGTTGAAGATGTCGTTCCCATAGCAACGATTAAAACATTCCCTAACCAGAAACCGTGGATTGATGGCAGCATTCGTGTGAAACTGAAGGCACGAACCACTGCTTTTAATCAGGGCAAGGTGTCTGGTAACATGGCTGAATACAAACAGTGCAGCTATTCCCTCCGCAAGGCTATCAAACAAGCTAAGCGCCAGTACAGAGACAAAGTAGAATCTCAATTCAACGGCTCAGACACAAGAGGTATGTGGCAGGGTCTACAGTCAATCACGGACTACAGGAAGAAACCCAGCCCAGTCACGGACCAGGATGTCTTGCTCCCAGGCAGACTAAATAACTTTTTGCCCGCTTTGAGGACAATACAGTGCCACTGACACGGCCTGCAACGGAAACATGCGGTCTCTCCTTCACTGCAGCCGAAGTGAGTAAGACATTTAAACGTGTTAACCCTCGCAAGGCTGCAGGCCCAGACGGCATCCCCAGCCGCGCCCTCAGAGCATGCGCAGACCAGCTGGCCGGTGTGTTTACGGACATATTCAATCAATCCCTATACCAGTCTGCTGTTCCCACATGCTTCAAGAGGGCCACCATTGTTCCTGTTCCCAAGAAAGCTAAGGTAACTGAGCTAAACGACTACCGCCCCGTAGCACTCACATCCGTCATCATGAAGTGCTTTGAGAGACTAGTCAAGGACCATATCACCTCCACCCTACCTGACACCCTTGACCCACTCCAATTTGCTTACCGCCCAAATAGGTCCACAGACGATGCAATCTCAACCACACTGCACACTGCCCTAACCCATCTGGACAAGAGGAATACCTATGTGAGAATGCTGTTCATCGACTACAGCTCGGCATTCAACACCATAGTACCCTCCAAGCTCGTCATCAAGCTCGAGACCCTGGGTCTCGACCCCGCCCTGTGCAACTGGGTACTGGACTTCCTGACGGGCCGCCCCCAGGTGGTGAGGGTAGGCAACAACATCTCCTCCCCGCTGATCCTCAACACTGGGGCCCCACAAGGGTGCGTTCTGAGCCCTCTCCTGTACTCCCTGTTCACCCACGACTGCGTGGCCATGCACGCCTCCAACTCAATCATCAAGTTTGCGGACGACACAACAGTGGTAGGCTTGATTACCAACAACGACGAGACGGCCTACAGGGAGGAGGTGAGGGCCCTCGGAGTGTGGTGTCAGGAAAATAACCTCACACTCAATGTCAACAAAACTAAGGAGATGATTGTGGACTTCAGGAAACAGCAGAGGGAACACCCCCATCCACATCGATGGAACAGTAGTGGAGAGGGTAGCAAGTTTTAAGTTCCTCGGCATACACATCACAGACAAACTGAATTGGTCCACTCACACAGACAGCATCGTGAGGAAGGCGCAGCAGCGCCTCTTCAACCTCAGGAGGCTGAAGAAATTCGGCTTGTCACCAAAAGCACTCACAAACTTCTACAGATGCACAATCGAGAGCATCCTGGCGGGCTGTATCACCGCCTGGTATGGCAACTGCACCGCCCTCAACCGTAAGGCTCTCCAGAGGGTAGTGAGGTCTGCACAACGCATCACCGGGGGCAAACTACCTGCCCTCCAGGACACCTACACCACCCGATGCTACAGGAAGGCCATAAAGATCATCAAGGACATCAACCACCCGAGCCACTGCCTGTTCACCCCGCTGCCATCCAGAAGGCGAGGTCAGTACAGGTGCATCAAAGCTAGGACCGAGAGACTGAAAAACAGCTTCTATCTCAAGGCCATCAGACTGTTAAACAGCCACCACTAACATTGAGTGGCTACTGCCAACACACTGTCAATGACACTGACTCTACTCCAGCCACTTTAATCATGGGAATCGATGGGAAATGATGTAAATATATCACTAGCCACTTTAAACAATGC
This sequence comes from Oncorhynchus tshawytscha, assembly GCF_018296145.1. Taxonomy (NCBI): domain Eukaryota; kingdom Metazoa; phylum Chordata; class Actinopteri; order Salmoniformes; family Salmonidae; genus Oncorhynchus; species Oncorhynchus tshawytscha. Next base: position 52,698,464 of record NC_056438.1, on the reverse strand, counting down.
TACCTTATATAATGTTACTTACCCTACATTGTTCATCTCATATGCATACGTTGATACTGTACTCTATATCATCGACTGCATCCTTATGTAATACATGTATCACTAGCCACTTTAACTATGCCACTTGGTTTACATACTTATCTCATATGTATATACTGTACTCGATATCATCTACTGTATCTTGCCTATGCTGCTCTGTACCATCACTCATTCATATATCCTTATGTACATATTCTTTATCCCCTTACACTGTGTATGACAGTAGTTTTTTTTTGGAATTGTTAGTTAGATTACTTGCTCGTTATTACTGCATTGTCGGAACTAGAAGCACAAGCATTTCGCTACACTCGCATTAACATCTGCTAACCATGTGTATGTGACAAATAAAATTTGATTTGATTTGATTTGATTTATATAATGACCAGATGCTCATGTCTCCATCCTAACAATGAGGTTGTTTATCTGGCTGGTTTATCCTGGTGGGAGGAGTTTGGATCGGGTGAGCCAGGTGCCCTGCTCTGGCCAAGTCTGCTAAAAACAAAAGTGAGAAAGAAGCATACAGAGTGATGAGTAGGATTCTGTTTTCACATGCAAAAGTGATTGCTTTTGATAAAAAACGAGTGCTGAGCGATTAGTGCTTTTTGAGATGGGTTTCGATGATAAATGATTCTACAAGGCAGAGAAAGTTAATACATGTCCCATGATGGTAGACTGCCCATGACTACTTATCACTTATTAACCATTGGTTATTCACATTACTTTAGGCCTGTTTTAATAAAATATTACAGTTGTGTATATTACATTTGTTTTATTTGATGACTATTCCATTCCAAGTCATCTGATCTCTATAGAGCTGCTGTCTGACAATCACATTTTGTAGTTCTAAGTAAAGGCATACTATGACTGAATACCAATACCTCGCAAAGCAACTGCTCAATGTATCCCCTCTTGATCACACAAAAAGAAACAGACCGGACAAGTAGCTGCACAATGGATTATGGTTATTGCAGTTAATTATGTTTTCTGCGCTGACCTATGTAGAACATTGGCCAGTTCTAAACAAAAATATAGATGCAACATGTAAAGTGTTGGTCCCATGTTTCATGAGCTGAAACAAAAGATTACAGAAATGTTCCATGCACACATTTGTTTACATCCCTTCTTCGTGAGCATTTCTCCTTTGCCAAGATAGTCCATCCACCTGATAGATGTGACATATCAAGAAGCTGATTAAACAGCATGATCATTACACAGGTCCACCTTGTGCTGGGGACAATAAAATGCCACGAAAATGTACAGTTTTGTCACAACACAATGCTACTGATGTCTCAAGTTTTGAGGGAGCGTTCAATTGGTATGCTGACTGCAGGAATGTCCACCAGATCTGTTGCCAGAGAATTGAATGTTCACTTCTCTACCATAAGCCATAAATGTTGTTTTAGAGAATTTGGCAGTACTTCCAACCGACCTCACAACCGCAGACCACGTGTATGGTGTCGTGTGGGCGAGCGGTTTGCTGATATCAAAGTTGTGAACAGTGCCCCATGGTGGCAGTGCGGTTATAGTATGGGCAGGCATAAGCTACGGAAAAGAAACACAATTGCATTTTATCGGTGGCAATTTGAATGCAAAGAGATACAGTGACGAGGTCCTGATGCGCATTGTCATTCATTAATTTGCTGTCTTAGCCTCGTGTTTCAGCATGATAATACACGGCCCCATGTCACAAGGATCTACACAATTCCTGGAAGTTGAAAATTACCCAGTTCAACCATGGCCTGCATACTCACCATACATGTCACCCAGTGAGCATGTTTGGGATGCTCTGAATCTACGTGTGCTACAGCGTGTTCCAGTTCCCTCCAATATCCAGCAACTTCGCACAGCCATTGAAGAGGAGTGGGACAACATTCCACAGGCCACAATCAACAGCCTGATTAGCTCTATGCTAAGGAGCTGTGTCGCGCTGCATGAGGCAAATGGTCACACCAGATATTGGCTGGTTTTCTGATCCACGCCCTTAAAGTATCTGTGACCAACAGATGCATATCTGGATTCCCAGTTGTGAAATCCATAAAATTGACCGATTTCCTTATATGAACTCAGTAAAATCTTTGAAGTTGTTGCCTTTATATTTTCCTACTACATCACACAGTTCGGGCATGATCTGATTTATCTCGCAATTGACATCTGTCGATTAGTTGTTTAAAAACAGAAAAATAACCAACATTTCGGTTTATCGCTCAGCACAAATAAAAACTAGTTTCTGGGCGATGCACCATGCTGCCTTGTTGTGACAACATAACGGAGCAGCGCAGATTACTGTTCATTTGAGAAGGTTGCTCCTTCTTTCCCCCTTTCGCCAGATGATGTGACGGGACATTGCCCAGTTTAACACGGGCCAGCGTAATATAACTACCACAATGGGGGTTCAATATAAACCCATAGAAACCCACTGCGCTTATTTTTGGACAGATTTTGACGAGAGTGAAACTCTGGCTTTGCCTCTCCCTCTGCTAGAATGGAGAATGCCACCCGGAATTAGGCATAATTTCCTTTGGTGGCCTGGATGAAACAAGAAGGCCAGCAAAGATTATGGATATACTGACAAGATACATGTCTCTGCCATAACAGTGGGAGTCGTTGTCCACAAAGTGGCACAGCTGTCTTGCTCCAGCCTATGCTTTCTTTGAATTGGTGGATACATCTCATTATTGTGATCCATTTTTGAATATTCGATGAGGGTTGTTCAACTTCAACTGCCTGTATTCAATGGAGAGAGATGCTATGCTTACTAGCCTCATACCATGAATATGCATAGCCATCTCGAGAAAACTTCGATATAAAATGTATTTTCTTACATTTGCCAGGATGTCACGTGGTCCTACTTATATCAGTACACTCGTAACAATTTAAGCATTAGACAACTTATATTTGGTTAAATAAATCTCACGTAGCAAATATCACACTCAATGATCTCCTCACAAAAACTCATTGCTTTTTGGGCAAAACAGCGCCACCTGCTGGAGTGAGACAGATTTCCTGCGTTTGTTGGGCCTCTCTCTTCGTCTTCCTGTCTGAGGCCAGTCAAACCAGTCAGCTTTCCACTAGATAGCACAGCCACAAAGTAAAATATCGTAATAATTAATGAACACAAAAAATAGCGATTTCGTTTTAATGTAAGGTTAGGCATAAGGTTATCAGTATGGGTTAGGTTAAAATCACATTTTAAGCATATGAATTGTGGAAATAGTCAGTAACTAGACGACGACAGTCGTCTAGTTACCACAGCCACAAAGACTTAGACCATGCCTATTTCCACAATTCATATGCTTAAAATGTGATTGACAGTCGTCTATCTGTTTGACAGAGACGGGAGAGGAAGCGAGACACCCCACTTGCTGTTTTGTGTTTGTCTGTGTTTTGGTTTCGGTTTAGTTTCAATGGGGCCCAGTGAACTAGTATTGCATTGGGGTCTATGGGAGACACACCCAGTTAAGTTGACCGGAACTGAACATTTGTTTTCAACGGTAAATGGCCTGGGTGATCTTAATTTATCCATCATCTTTGATGGGAAGAAGTCAACAAGGATCCCAGTAACGTTACTTTTCATTTAGAAAATGGCAAAATGGTCTGTCGCAGAATAAATTTCAGAGCAACTTGGAACAAATACCTGGATTTCTAGTATTGTATGTAAGTATGCTCACGTTTCTGTCATAGCAAGTTAGCTAGCTAGTTACGTACATTTAGCTAGTTTGTTAGCTACACATACTCAGTGACTATCTACCTTAGCTAACGTTAGTTAGCTTCGTAATAGCTGACCTGGCACCTCCTTGCCTATTTCTTTTTTTGCCTATTTGTGTGTATAGTTTGTGCAAAACAAGTAGCTAGCTTGTTAGTTCACATACCTCGTCCTGTTACTAAAGTAACATCAATACTTTTTTTGTCAGCTTTGGTAATTCACATTGGTTAGCTAGCTAGATATGTTTGACATCTATCGTCTTTAGCTAGCTAACGTTAGTTTGGTTAGCTAGCCAAAGCAGGGTGGCTTGACAGTAATGGTGCCTACAACAGAAATGGTTAGCTTGCAGTAATGAGTAGTTCTGTATTGTTTCACATTCGTTGAACGTTTTCTTTGGAGACATCAGTCCTTCACACTCCTCCCAAGGGCAAAATGATACCAAGCTTGTCATGCTGACATCACATATCATATTAACATGCATTTCAGATATTACGTCTGTTTTATGATGACTGACATGCATGAATGTCAGACATACTCAAGAGTTGTCAATATGTCCCTAAATTAATAACAATGCCTTGGTTCCCCTGGGAGCTATTCAGATGTGAAGGAGAATGTGAGCAATACTGTCTGTCAGCGTGTTGTGGTATTTGTGCACCTGAACACCAACCACCACCCAACATGGGGTCTGGTGTAGCTATACCAGAGAGGAGGAGGTGACAGAATATACAACAATATTTGTCCATACTGACTCAGAAAGACACATACTATTTCTTAGTAGGTATGGCTCGGGCCTTGTGTAAAGGAATAGCTTCAGACTATTATAGCTAATCATTCTAACAATGTACTCTGCTTCCTCCTTTACAGTTTCACATAGGAAAGTTGGGGGTCTATGAGGAGGGATGCCTGTCGAAAGTGGAAGCAGTGCATCCTCCCGCCAGGCCAAGCAGAAGCGCAAGTCCCACAGCCTGTCCATCCGTCGGACCAACAGCACCGAGCAGGAGCGCACAGGTTTACAGAGGGAGATGTTGGAGGGACAGGTGTGGACTGGGCTGGGGAGAGCCTGAGAACAAGTGGAGCTTTTGTCCAGCTGAATGTTGTCACATAACTAGAGAAATGTTTTCCTATCTGAACACAAGCCAGGATAATTGTATGATTGCATAAGTGGTATAGAATGAGGCAATCCACAAATGTCTGTGGTTGTTTGTTAGGTTCTTACCTTGAGTGCAATTATGGCACTGTGGTTTGCGCTGTTAGGCTCACTAGTTAAGTAGACCTAAGCCAATTACACTGTGATCCATCAGTTTAGTCAGCATGAGAATGTGAGGTGCTGTTCAACCAATAGAATCGATGCATGCACTTCTCTCCCAGTCCATTTGACACACATGGACTCAAGCTAATCTTGTTCAACATCACTTAGTTAAATCAATCGTGTGAGATAAAGTATATGGATGCAGTTAGAAGAACATAATATGTTCAGTTGATGGTGGGGGAGTATTTGTAGTTATGGATTAGGCTACATGAGATGAAATAAATATACTTAGTAGACAGTTGTTGTAATCCAGGTAGTTAGTTAATTTAGTTATTGTTCATTCAATGATCTTAGTTCCTGTGCTTGCATCACATTGTCTTAGCTAGGTTTTCTACGATACATTTTTTTTACAAACAGATTAAGATAAATTCTATGTCTGGTTAATAAGGGGATGCCAATTGAACAGTTTACTGAGAAAGGGATCACCGTAGAATGCCACTTGTCTTTTTGAGTATGCCTTTTTCATAGAGTATGTTTTCAGGTCTTCTCTGCTATTATGGTGGTAGCATGTGTTGTTACTTCAGAGCAACAATACACACTTACTCTTAAATTATTTGGGAAATGGGGCAAAGCACTTAATCCAACTTTTTTGTTTTCACTCTGGCTACTTTGAGTAGTCTAAGTCTGCTGATAATCTGCATCACTATTTGAAACCTGAGGTAAGTTGGGTGTTTAGAAACACTGTGTCAGAATGTAGATTACCTTCTCAATAGCGTACTAAATAGTTTAGTTCTAGTGTTCTTTTCTAGTGTGTTCGTTCACACACAATACTTTTCCATTCCCCTTGCCAAATGTCTCAGCTCTATTAAATCCACAGGAAGCTTGATTCAATATGCCCTGTGCTCCTATCCAGAAAATCTGTTTCAGTATTGCAAATCTCTCTATGCTATACAGGTTCCATCAAATTCCCCCCTGCACGATAGCCAACTCTGTAAACTACACCACCCCAGCCTGCTTTGCTGTTACTTTGTGCATTGTGGTGTACTGGTACTCATCCTTTCTCCAGCTGCATCATGACTTGTTACTGTTAGCCTATGAATGCAAAGAGCATCTCTACTGAACTCCTTAGAAAAAAAGCTGGACCTGCAAGCAAGGGTACAAAGGGCCTGTATGTGTTTGGCCCTGGACAGACTGTGTTCTTGTGGCACTAGGCCATTCAGCTCACATCAGTGCTCTGGTAGAATAAGCATTTCTATGTTAAAAGGAATGACTTGGGTAGATTTTCCATCTGGTTTGTAACACAGAGAGTCAGGGACCATTTTGTCTCAACACTTATTGTCCTTGTGTAGTGGTAACACAGTTGATATTTAGTTGTCAGTGTTAGTTTCCCTGTCTTCACCCTTGAATGTTTGGTTGTATTAGTAGCCTCGTTTCCTATTGGCTTACAGTCCCCTTAGCACTAGTAAATAATTTGTTTTTCAGTGTCCTAGCAGGAATATTATGCTAAATAGTTTGCTATTATTGCACTAGGACCAAGCCCACCCATTTGGGTTTTTTGTTCTTGGTCTCATTATAAACCAAAGGGTGAATTATTCTGTTATCTCTTCCCTATTTTCCCCTAAAATCTTAATATCCCAATTGATGCATCTGCAGGATTCCAAACTACCATTGTCTTTGAGGAGCAATCTTTTGGACCTCTTTGGCCAGATTGAGAGGGAGTTTGAAAACCTCTACATTGAAAACATTGAGTGTAAGTACAGCACACACATTGGTGGATAACATTCCTATAGGTGAATGTGCACAGCCATCATTGGAGTGGATGTCACTTAATATGATTTCACCCCATGTACAGCAGTAACAATATGTGAAAATGTTTTGATTGATATCTGCTTGATAATCCCATTGCTGTCACTATCCCTCAATGTGATTTCTATTCATTTGCAGTGCGTAGAGAGATTGAAACCTTGAACGATCGTTTAACAGCTGAAGGACAAACCATCGATGGGGGAGACTTGACTAAGGGGGCACTTAAAGCGAAAGGTTTGAGACAGCAGAATTCTGTTTGACATGTTAGAACGTTTAGTATTATTTCTGTTCAACACATGTTAATACTGCTGTGAAGGGCCTTCATGCCAAATGGAGTAAATGACATAGACCCACAATATGTTGATTAGAGACTTCACTGGCTTCTTATTCTGTTCTCATAATGTGCTCTCTCCTCTTAACTCACAGCAAGTCATAGCACAAGTCAACTTTCTCAAAAACTGAAGACGACTTATAAGGCATCTACAAGCAAGGTAAAATCTCTTATCTTTATCTGACTTGCATGATGATATGTAATTTAAAAAATAATATTGTTGAGTAACTTACAACCTAGTTTGCTATAATAATAATAATAATAATAATAATTTCAGCGAAGGGATGACTTAGAAGGGACACAGTCCACTGTTCTATTAAAAAAACACAATCTTATACCAAAATTGTATTCATTTTTTAGGAAATGTATCTAAGGCTATATTCTTTAAAATACAGTTGGTTTCGGGTTTGTACTAAATGTTCATTGAAAAAGAGAAATGAAAGTGGTCGTATGGTCAGCGGTAAATCTATTTTTATTTTTCACCATAGCGCTCACATTCTTTCCATGGCAAAGTAGGTGGTGGACCTCTTCCCACCTTCAATGTGGGGAACATTGTGGAGTTGTGGGGTGGAGACTCATGGGTAACAGGTTCTTCATTTCCCCCGTGTCCCCCCGCCATTATGCATGAGCAGCCCAGCCATGGGGCTGATGCACCGTCTCCAAGACACTTGGTGATTGAAATGTATGACTTGTTGTTTTATAGACTAATTTACAGTGAGACATTAAAGACACTAATTGATATCTCTCACTAACAAAAGCTTTCTAAGAAATTTACCGTACACACTTTTTTGGGGGTTTGTTTCTGCACTCACTAGAATGGAAGCACATTGGATTTCCAGGCTGTCACGCACTTAGGCCGAAAGGCTGACGAGATCTCTGTGAAATGCCTTGAGCTTCAATGGCTTAATGACAATGGTTTGAGTTGAAATGGCAGTTGTGGGCTTTCCTTTGTTTCACAGAGGGAGTCAGTGCAATGAAAGATGACGTTGTGCTCTTTCTATCTTTACATTTTAGTCATTTAGTAGGGGAAAAAACAACACCATATCACAGTTACTGCAAGTAGACTGTTCGAAGTAGCTGCTATCATGGCAACAGTGTGGTGGTCTGTTTGGATGAGCTTGGGTTTTACCTCATTGAACATCAACCCTTTGTATGACTGCAGCTAAAAAAAACAATCTTACCATAAAGAACTACCCTATTAACACACATTGCGAACAATAAGTTAGGATATTTCCTTGCTCTGTTCAATGTATGCTTCTTTTCATACTTCCATTCGATGTTAACTTGATGATCTACGCAACCGTTCAAAAGTTTGGGGTCACTTAGAAATGTTTTTGAAAGAAAAGTACATTTTCTGTCCATTTTAAAATGACATGAAATTGATCAGAAAAACAGTGTAGACATTAATGTTGTAAATGACTATTGTAGCGTGAAACGGCAGATTTTTTTGTGGAATATCTCCATAGGCGTACAGAGGCCCATTATTTGCAACCATCACTCCTGTGATTTTAAAAGGCTAATTGATCATTAGAAAACCCTTTTGCAATTATGTTAGCACAGCTGAAAACTGCTGTTCTGATTAAAGAAGCAATAAAACTGGCCATTTAAAAAAAAAAAAAAAAAAAAAAAAAAAAGTTTATTTTTACCCCCTTTTTCTCCCCAATTTCGTGGTATCCAATTGTTAGTAATTACTATCTTGTCTCATCGCTACAACTCCCATACGGGCTTGGGAGAGATGAAGGTCGAGAGCTCCGAAACACAACCCAACCAAGCCACACTGCTTCTTAACACAGCACGTATCCAACCCGGAAGCCAGCCGTACCAATGTGTCGGAGGAAACACCGTACACCTAGCGACCTGGTCAGCGTGCACTGCGCCGGGCCCTGCACAACTGAGCAAGCAGACAAGTAAGTTAGTGTCTAGTTTGAGAAACAGATGCCTCTCATGTCCTCAACCGGCAGCTTCAATAGTCTCAACGTCAACAGTGAAGAGGCGACTCCGGGATGCTGGCCTTCTAGGCAGAGTTGCAAAGAAAAAGCCATATCTCAGACTGGCCAATAAAAAGAAAAGATCAAGATCGGCAAAATAACAGACACTGGACAGAGGAAGGTTGGAAAAAAGTGTTATGGACAGACAAATCTAAGTTTGAGGTGTTCCGATCACAAAGAAGAACATTTGTGAGACGCAGAAAAAATGAAAATATGCTGGAGTGCTTGACGCCATCTGTCAAGCATGGTGGAGGAAATGTGATTGTCTGGGGATGCTTTGATGGTGGTCAAGTGGGAGATTTGTGCAGGGTAAAATGGATCTTGAAGAAGGAAGGCTATCACACCATTTTGCAACGCCATACCCTGTGGACGGCACTTAATTGGAGCCAATTTCCTCCTACAACAGGACAATCACCCAAACCACAGCTCCAAACTATGCAATAACTATTTAGCGAAGAAGCTGTCAGCTGGTATTCTGTCTATAATGGAGTGGCCGGCACAGTCACCGGATCTCAACCCTATTGCGCTGTTGTGGGAGCAGCTTGACCTTATGGTACTTAATAAGTGCCCATCAAGCCAAATACAATTTGTGGGAGGTGCTTCAGGAAGCATGGGGTGGAATCTCTTCAGATTACCTCAACAAATTGACAACTAGAATGCCAAAGGTCTGCAAGGCCGTAATTGGAGGATTCTTTGACGAAAGCCAAGTTTGAGGGACACAATTATTATTTAAATTAAAAATCATTATTTATAACCTTGTCAATGTCTTGACTATATTTCCTATTCATTTTGCAACTCATTTCATGTATGTTTTCATGGAAAACAAGGACATTTCTAAGTGACCCCAAACTTGAAAGGTAGTGTACATAATTTTCAGAAATGGCACTTGAAGACTTCAAGCAAACACTAATCCTTTCTTGAAATGCTGATGTTCACTGATGTAAAACGAGCAACACTTTGATATGCACATTGCAGACCATGCACTGTCACAATAGGCTATATCCCATAAACTGCTGGGTGCATTAGATATTTAACCAGCTTTGTGTTATCTAACACACTTCCTGTTGCCTATTGGTTAAATGTAGCATGTTACGCCAGTTAGGGTTGCACATTTTGGGGAATATTCAGAGGTGGAAACTTTCCGTGGGAATTAATGGAAATATATGCCAATTAATATTAATACCATTTCAATGTAGATGTTTTTTGTATTGAATATATTTACTATATCACATGGAGACAAACGTAAACCTTTTACCTTATCGTAAGTAGACATAATTGCAAATGATTAAATCCTTCCAATATAAATAAAGAAAACAATTTAGTTACAAATATAACTTTAATTAAATGAGTTGACTCTTCACATGGGATGATATCACTGAAAAACAAAAGAAAGGGAATATTGAATGATCCATCGCATCTCCCAAAAACGTAAAATGATAGTCTAGAAACTAAAGCTTTAGTTGTCTTCCTCTCAGGCTTCCATGTATTTTCCTTGGACTTCCTCAATGTCCACCTCTTGAACATCAGACTCTGAGGCCTCATCTTCACTGTCACTTTCCAACCTTGTTGTGGATGGCTCGTTGTCAGGCTCAAAAAGCCTTATTTGCCCAGATGGCCACCAACTTTTCAACCCTTGTATTTGTCAGCCTGTTGCGTGCTTTGGTGTGTATTCCCAAACAAGGACCATTTGCGCTCTGAGGCGGCTGATGTTGGTGGGATTTGGAGGATGATGGAGGCAACGGGAAAGAGCCTCAGATCCACAAAGTCCCTTCCACCAGGTGGCTGATGCAATATGGAAGTCGTGCCAACATATCTCATCTCCATTCCAAAGCCCCTGCTTGGAAGTGTACAGACTCCCAAGAAGCTTGCCCTCATCCAGGACAAGGCGGCGAGACATGGTTGTGATGACACTAGACCGGATGCTCTTGCCAGCATACTTGGGGTCCAACATGTACGCTGTGGCGTATATGGGCTTCAGGCAGAAGTCTTCATGCTTTTTGATGTATTTCACAACTGCAGTTTCCTCTGCTTGGCGCAACAGTGAAGTGGGCAGGGCAGTACGGATTGCTTCTCTTACATCTGCAAGCAGAGTCTGAACATCAGACAGGATGGCATTGTCTCCCTCAATCCGTGCAATGGCAATTGCTATTGGTTTCAGGAGTTTCAGGCTGCTTACCACTCTCTCCCAAAATACATAATGCAGGAGGATCCTTTTGATGGGGCTGTCCATATTGACTGACTGTGATATGGCCATTTCTTGGAGAGACTCCTTCCCCTCCAGGAGACTGTCAAATATGATGACGACAACACCCCAACAGGTGTTGCAGGACAGCTTCAATGTGGTGCTCTTATTCTTCTCACTTTGCTTGGTGAGGTAGATTGCTGCTATATTTTGATGACCCTTCACATACGTAACCATTTCCTTGTGTCTCTTGTAGAGTGTATCCATTGTTTTCAGTGCCATGATGTCCTTGAGGAGTAGATTCAATGCATGAGCAGCACGGCCAATGGGTGCTATGTGAGGGTAGGACTCCTCCACTTTAGACCAAGCAGCCTTCATGTTCGCAGTGTTGTCTGTCACCTGTGCAAATAGCTTCTGTGGTCCAAGGTTATTGATGACTGCCTTCAGCTCATCTGCATTGTAGAGACTGGTGTGTCTGTTGTCCCTTGTGTCTGCTGTGCTCTTGTAGAATACTGGTTGAGGGGTGGAGATGATGTAGTTAATCATTCCTTGCCCACAAACATTCGACCACTCATCAGCAACGATTGCAATATAGTCTGCTTTCTCTATGATTTGTTTGACCTTCACTTGAACTCTGCGTCCAGCAAATGAGTAGCTAAAGCATGTCTGGATGGAGGGGTGTATGCTGGGTGAAGAGCATTCAGAAATCTCTTCCAATACTCATTGCCTGTGAGCACCAGAGGTGAACCAGTTGCATACACAGCTCTATCAAGACATTCATCAACATATATAAAATATTTTCGCCCCACCTTGGCTCAGACACTGTAGTAGTGTGGGCTCAATAGCATCTCATTAGTGTGCAAGATCTTGAGAATCAGCTGCACATGTGACGGAAGAATGCACTGTGCATGCAGAGGATTGCAATTCCATTGAATTGGGGATAGTTTAACCAAAATATGCCACAAGACCTAGAATTGCCTTATTTGTATCCCACAAAAAAAGGTCCACTGTTATAAGCATTTATTTTTAATGAATTTAAGCAAAATTCCCCAAATTCCGGGGCTTAACTTTCCATGGAAAATTTCCGCATCACTTCCGACCCTTTGCAACCCTAACGTCAGTGTTCTATTTAAACTAGTTCTGTAACCCTTAACAGCCCTTTAAGAGTATAAACGGCAGTGCCATCTCTCTTGTGGCCATCATTCACTACTTCCTGTTGATAGCGCTTCATTTATCTTTTACCACAGTCTATGCACACTTTAAACTTAATGTGGCTCTTTGTCTTTCATAGGACACTGTATTAAATCAGACCTGGTAACATTTAGAAAACCATTCAATTCTATCTATGTCATTCCTGAATTTTTTTCTGAAATGATTTGATAGTAATTATTTTATTGCGCCGTTGCATGTATCTCGTACCACAGCCTCAGGCTGTGTCCCAGATGGTTCTGGTCAAAAGAAGTGCATTATATAGGGTGCCATTTGAGACACACCCTCAGATACTGTATCTGCAGATGTTTTATATGTGCTGCCCAGAGAGATCCAGAGCTGCTGCTGTTATGTGTGGATAGACTGCTGCGGCAGGCCTGCTCTGTGCTTACAACCAACCAACCCCTGGCTCAGCAATCACTGAAAATAAACTGCAACTCATCAAAGTTGTGGATAGCATTTTAGTCTTCCATGATGTTATTATGCTTTAACTAGGCCTATGTGTTTACTATAAGTTTATACATAGTGTTGATTTTTTTTTTTTCCACTTTAATTTCCATATTTTTCTGAAGTATGATTTTATGTTGTTTGTATTTGGTTGCAATATTCTGGTTTTCCCAAAAATCCGGTAGTAGGATTTTGGAATTCCTGCTTATTCCCTCCTGATTCTGGGAATCTTCCAACTGGAATTTTTGGAAAACCTGGGAATTTTTGGAGATTTACTGTAATTCTGCAACCCTATTTTTTTTAATGTTGTTGAATTATTTTGGTGAGATATCTGACCTGCTTATTTGTCCCCTCTTGCTTTTGCAGTGGGAACTTATTTAGTGGTTTGTTTCAAACACCTGCCCCTCCCAGAAGTCCAACTTGTTTTATCTCCATTTTAGATGTAAACATGGATACTGACTGATGATAATCATTTGACTATTATTATTTAAAGTTATTTTGTTTTACTTAACCTTATATAGGTTCATATATTCTTTATCCCCTCTTTCTTTCACAGCTTTGCATTTAAAATCAGTTTTGATTAATGCAGCATAATAATTGTTGTGTCCAACATGATACTAAGGTGATGTGAATAAATAAATAATAATGATGATTGTGTTCCAAATGGCACCCTTTTCCCTATTTAGTGCACTACTTTTTTAAACCACGGAATAGGGTGCCATATGGGATGCAGTGTAAAACAACCCAAGCTTCTTAGCCATTGCAGAGGTATCATGCTGACTGTCTGGAGCCCTAATGACCCCCACCCACCCAGTGCTGCTGTCCCTCCCTGCTTCCTCCCCTGCTTCCGTTATGCTTCCTCCTCTTCATTCAATCAGCTGTGTGTAAACACCATCTCTTGTCTCTGCTGCCTGCCCTTCAGATCGTCTCCAGTTTTAAAGCCACCACGTCCAGAGCCGTGTGCCAGCTGGTCAAGGAGTATGTAGGCCACAGGGATGGCATATGGGACCTGAGTGTCACCAGGACACAGCCCGTGGTGCTGGGCACAGCGTCAGCAGGTTAGAAAGCTACAGTGCATTCCAATGCCCTCCTGATAGGATTGCAAAATTCCAGTAACTTTCCCCAAATTTCCTGGTTTTCCAGAAATCCCAGTTGTAGGATTCCTGGAATTGGGAGGTAATAAGTAGGAAATCTAGAATCCTCCCACCAGGACTTCTGAAAAACCTGGACATTTTGAGAGGTTACCGTAACTTTGCAACCATACCTACAGAACATCCGAACAGGCGTCATAACCATCAGATTTGGCCTGTTTTAAAAAAGATATATATTATTTTGATTTGTTCTCTCTGTAGTATACTACTAGCCACCTAGCAATGTTATGAAGTTGTCTTCAGCTAGATAGGTTCCCAATCTCTCAACCTCATAACTAGCTACCAAGCTTTTTCAGGCTGTCAATCAAGTTAGAGTAGCTTGTCTAACTGTCTTAGCTGGCATGCCTGCTGGCAAGGTTGGTCAACTTTTAGAAAAGCAAGCAATTACTAAATGTACTGAAGTAAAGATAATGATTATGGCTCTAGATTGCAGGAAAAATATTTTTCAGATGTTTGAAAAATGCAAAACTCCAACTTTTGGACCACCCCCCCAGCCATCCATGCGTACTTTGTGTCCCCTCAGATTTCCCCTCAGATTTTTGGGGTGCATGACTCCCCTGCATCCCAATGTCTTGACTACTGGCCTTATTTTCCTTCTGGCCCAAGACAGACAATCATGTTAGTGAGTCACATTTTAAACTAGTCGTCCGTAACGTTCAGCCTGATGGCTCATTAAAGTGCACTGCAGACTTTGGTTTGATATTCAATGAATTGAACTGTCAACAGGTGCGTGTTAAGGTTGTGATAAAGCCATCATATGGTCTGGTAATTAGGAATTGCTTTCAGACCAGAGTGCTTATTGTGCTAAGAGGGGGCAAATGTAATTTGGCAATGATTACAGTATGAACGTAGAGTGAACTGAATGACTCATGAGTTAAATCCCGAATGGCACGATATTCCCTATTTCGTGCACTTTGTAGGTGTATGGAATAGGCTGCCATTTTGGACGTAAACAATGATTACAGTGATGTATGAAGGGGGTGTGGCCTGAAAGCTGAATGTGTGTACACCACGTGTCTCCCCATACAGATCACAGTGCTATGCTATGGAGCATCGAGACTGGGAAATGCCTCCTGAAGTATCTAGGTCATGCAGGATCAGGTGAAATGTTCTCTTCTTTCTGTTCCATGCAATGTGTATGAAGGAATGTATTCGTCCTAAATTATTCATAGGGTGCGTCCTAAATGGCACTGTGGGGCCCTGGTTAAAAGTAGTACATAGGGGTAGGTAGTAGGGTGCTTTTTGGGACAGGCCCAAAGTGTTATTGTGGAGGCTATTCATCAAAAACATATGTTTGTCACTTTCCAGTTAACTCTATCAAGTTCCATCCCACGGAACAGATGGCTCTTACAGGTAAGGATCTCTTTCTGAATGGCCACAATTGTCTGAAAAACACTTGAGTCCCATGTATGTTCAGATGTCTATTGGTTTGGGGTGTTGTGAGGTGTTTTTGAGGCCTCTCTCTCTGCTCTGTCCACAGCGTCTGGTGACCAGACAGCCCATATCTGGAGGTACACGGTGCAGTTGCCCACCCCACAGCCTGTAGCCGACATCAGTGTAAGCTTCTCAAAAACCTGTCTCTTCTAACCCACTGCACCTAGATGTCTAGGTCCTATATGCTGGTGTGTGTGTGTGTGTGTGTGTGTGTGTGTGTGTGTGTGTGTGTGTGTGTGTGTGTGTGTGTGTGTGTGTGTGTGTGTGTGTGTGTGTGTGTGTGTGTGTGTGTGTGTGTGTGTGTGTGTGTGTGTGTGTGTGTGTGATGTCTGTTTCTGTTTTCACAGCAGACACCCTGTGACGACGACATAGACTTCTCAGATAAGGACGAGGCTGACGGGGACGGTGACGGCCCTAACGAGTGTCCCTCCATCCGCGTCTCTTCCACTACCCTCAGGAGCCACCAGGGGGTGGTCATTGCTGCAGACTGGCTGGTGGGGGGCAAGCAGGTGGTCACAGCCTCTTGGGACCGGGCTGCCAACCTGTACGACGTGGAGACCTCCGAGCTCGTCCACTCACTCACTGGTACGTCCACCCCCCCACACTTTTCGTACGTTACAACATCAACGTAGAGAAATAACAACACGTGAAGGAGAAAACGCACACACAGTAAAAACTAAACAGAAATACCTTCATGTGTTGTTTCTGTGTCTGTAGAGTGGGCATTGCATTGGTTGTTATGTGTCATAAGGGCTGTTTTGGATTACGTTGCCAATGAATGCCCTATTCCAAGTGACTCTGCCTTACCCCTCTGAGCTGTGTCTGTGTCCCCAGGCCACGACCAGGAGCTGACCCACTGCTGCACCCACCCCACCCAGCGTCTGGTGGTCACCTCTTCCAGAGACACCACCTTCCGGCTGTGGGACTTCAGAGACCCCTCCATCCACTCTGTCAATGTGTTCCAGGGACACACTGAGTGAGTCTCACACACACACACACTTTCCATCTGTGTGATTTCAGTGATCCCCTCCATCCACTCTATCCAGGGACACACAGTCAGTAGCACCCCTACAAAATTCATGCAGAAAGCATATCGCCACCCATAATGTGGCATTAATTATCCATCAATTAGCATTAATAAGCCATGTGTCCATTTAGATTACAGGGGCTAGATTTGGTCTGCCCACAGTCGCGGGTGAGGGCACAGCTAATCAGCCAATAGCATCCAGAACAAATGATACTGTGGTACATGAGTCAGTCAAGAGAATGAAGGAGCTGGTGACCTTCAGGCCTCGCCATTTTCCCACCCAGACGTCATGTGTGTTGTAGACTGCTTCGATCACGTGGACTGGGATATGTTCCGCATTGCGTCAAACAACAACATTGATGAATATGCTGATTCTGTGAGCGAGTTCATTAGAAAGTGCATTGAAGATGTCGTACCCATAGCAACGATTAAAACATTCCCAAAACAGAAACTGTGGATTTATGGCAGCATTCGCGTGAAACTGAAAGCGCGAACCACTGTTTTTAACCAGGGCAAGGTGACCAGAAACATGACCGAATACAAACAATGTAGCTATTTCCTCCGCAAGGCAATCAAACGAGCTAAGCGTCAGTATAGAGACAAAGTAGAGTCGCAATTCAACGGCTGCACAAGAGGTATGTGGCAGGGTCTACAGTCAATCACGGATTACAAAAAGAAAACCAGCCCCGTTGCGGACCAGGATGTCTTGCTCCCAGACAGACAAAATAACTTTATTGCCCGCTTTGAGGACAATACAGTGCCGCTGACATGGCCCGCTACCAAAACCTGCGGACTCTCCTTCACTGCAGCCGACGTGAGTAAAACATTTGAACGTGTTAACCCTTGCAGGGCTGCAGGCCCAGACTGCATCCCCAGCCGCGTCCTCAGAGCATGCGCAGACCAGCTGGCTGGTGTGTTTACGGACATATTCAATCAATCCTTATCCCAGTCTGCTGTTCCCACATGCTTCAAGAGGGCCACCATTGTCCCTGTTCCCAAGAAAGCTAAGGTAACTGAGCTAAACGACTACCGCCCCGTAGCACTCACTTCCGTCATCATGAAGTGCTTTGAGATACTAGTCAAGGACCATATCACCTCCACCCTACCTGACACCCTAGACCCACTCCAATTTGCCTACCGCCCAAATAGGTCCACAGACGACGCAATCGCAACCACACTGCACACTGCCCTAACCCATCTGGACAAGAGGAATACCTATGTGAGAATGCTGTTCATCGACTACAGCTCAGCATTTAACACCATAGTACCCTCCAAACTCGTCATCAAGCTCGAGAACTGGGTTCTGGACTTCCTGACGGGCTGCCCCCAGGTGGTGAGTATAGGTAACAACATCTCCACCCCGCTAATCCTTAACACTGGGGCCCCACAAGGGTGTGTTCTGAGCTCTCTCCTGTACTCCCTGTTCACCCACGACTGCATGGCCATGCACGCCTCCAACTCAATCATCAAGTTTGCCGAAGACACTACAGGGAGGAGGTGAGGGCCCTCGGAGTGTGGTGTCAGGAAAATAACCTCACACTCAACGTCAACAAAACAAAGGAGATGATTGTGGACTTCAGGAAATAGCAGAGGGAGCATCCCCCTATCCATATCGATGGGACAGTAGTGAAGAAGGTGGAAAGTTAAGTTCCTCGGCGTACACATCACGGACAAACTGAATTGGTCCACCCACACAGACAGCGTCGTGAAGAAGGCGCAGCAGCACCTCTTCAACCTTAGGAGGCTGAATAAATTTGGCTTGTCACCAAATGCACTCACAAACTTCTACAGATGCACAATCGAGAGCATCCTGTCGGGCTGTATCACCGCCTGGTACGGCAACTGCTCCGCCCACAACCGTAAGGCACTCCAGAGGGTAGTGAGGTGTGCACAACGCATCACCGGGGGCAAACTACCGGCTCTCCAGGACACCTACACCACCCGACGTCACAGGAAAGCCAAAAAGATAATCAAGGACAACAACCACCCGAGCCACTGCCTGTTCACCTCGATGTCATCCAGAAGGCGAGGTCAGTACAGGTGCATCAAAGCGGGGACCGAGACTGAAAAACAGGCCATCAGACTGTTAAACAGCCACCACTAACATTGAGTGGCTGCTGCCAACACACTGATTCAACTCAAAAATGGAAATTGATGTAAAATATATCACTAGCCACTTTAAACAATGCTACTTAATATAATGTTTACATACCCTACATTACTCATCTTATATGTATATACTGTACTCGATACCATCTACTGCATCTTGCCTATGCCGTTCTGTACCATCACTCATTCATATATCTTTATGTACATATTCTTTATCACTTTACACTAGTGTGTGTGTGTGTATACGGTAGTAGTTTTGGAATTGTTAGGTTAGATTACTCGTTGGTTACTACTGCATTGTTGGAACTAGAAGCACAAGCATTTCGCTACACTCGCATTAACATCTGCTAACCATGTGTATGTGACCAATAAAATTTGATTTGATTTGAAATATCTAGGTATTTATTTGACTGCAAATGTACAGTCCTGCTAATAAGGCCTTGGTCCCTAGAATGCTACTTTGATGTTGTCCTTTCCAGGAATCATAACGTGTTTCGCTGGTTCATAAATCTCTTTTTACAGCAACCGTTGTCACCTAAGTGCTTTACAGTAACCTGGCCTAAACCGCAAGAAAAGCGGGTTAATGACTAACTCTCTTTTCCATCATGTTGTATGTGTCCAGCACGGTGACATCAGCTGTGTTCACTGTGGGGGACAATGTGGTGTCTGGGAGTGATGACCGCACCGTCAAGGTCTGGGACCTCAAGAACATGAGGTCACCCATAGCTACCATCCGCACAGACTCTGCCGTCAATAGGTGAGAGGGAACTGTATCACACAATTTATTCTGGAAACCTCTTATTAGGTAGAGTATGTGTGTGATTTAGAAAAAGAAACAGCTGGGATTAGAAGATACATTAAAAAGGGGTTATTTAAAGCCTTGTTGTTTACTGTACTTTGAACTTTTTACAGGATAAGCGTGTCGTTCTAAATAAATATTGATTTTTAGAGGGATGTTAAGAATCAATGTTGTGTTAGAAAATGTAATTCATTGATTATATGTTTAACCACTCACAGGATAAGTGTGTCAGTGAACCAAAGAATCATTGCTCTTCCTCACGACAATCGTCAAGTCCGGCTGTTTGACATGTCTGGAGTGCGGCTGGCTCGACTCCCACGTAGCAACAGACAGGTAACCAGAACCAAACAGTGGGGCTAACACTGGACTGTAATCACAACCTATTTCCATATTACCTCTCATGACTAGGCTGCTCAACCAGTACCAGACATGACTAGGCTGCTCAACCAGTACCAGACATGACTAGGCTGCTCAACCAGTACCAGACATGACTAGGCTGCTCAACCAGTACCAGACATGACTAGGCTGCTCAACCAGTACCAGACATGACTAGGCTGCTCAACCAGTACCAGACATGACTAGGCTGCTCAACCAGTACCAGACATGACTAGGCTGCTCAACCAGTACCAGACATGACTAGGCTGCTCAACCAGTACCAGACATGACTAGGCTGCTCAACCAGTGTGATATGGACTGCCACTTCTGTCTTACCCTTAGCCCTGATGGGTTTTCCAAAGGGTATGTATTTTAGTTTTTATTGTGTTTACTATTTTCTTGTGCGTAGTGTATTTATTTGAATTGTGTCAAATAATTCAGCATCGGCTGCCATTGATGCTTTCTAAGGTTGAATTTGAAATAAACCATGCCATTCTATATATAGACTGAGTGTACAAAACAATAGGAACACCTTTCTAATATTGACTTGCACCCCTTTTTGTCTTCAGAACAGCCTCAGTTCGTCGGGACATGGACTCTACAAGGTGTCAAGTGTTCCACAGGGATGCTGGCCCATGTTGACTCCAATGCTTCCCACAGCTGTGTCAAGTCGGCTGGATGTCCTTTTGTTGGCGGACCATTCTTAATACACATGGGAAACTGTTGAGTGTGAAAAACCCAGCAGCGTTGTAGTTCTTGACACACACAAACCGATGTGTCTGGCCCCTACTACCATACCCTGTTCAAAGGCATTTCAGTCTTTTGTGTTGGCCATTCACCCTCTGAATGGCACACACACATACACAATCCATGTCTCAATTTATCAAGGCTTAAAAGTCCTTCTTTAACTAGTTGCCTCCCCTTCATCTACACTGATTTGAAGTGGATTTAACAAGTGGCGTCAATAAGGGATCATAGCTTTCATCTGGTCAGTCTATGTCATGGAAAGAGCATGTGTCCTTAATGTTTTGTACTCTGTGTATATAATCAGTCAGGTTAGGTACTAATGTTACTGTTGCTTCACAGAGTTGTGTTCCTTGTTGTCTATGACCTTTGTTTCTTGTGATGGTTTTTCAGTGAAAAGTGTGTTTATTCCCAGGGCCACCGGCGCATGGTGTGCTGCTCAGCCTGGTGTGAGGATAACTCTTCTTGTAACCTGTTCAGCTGTGGCTTTGACCGGCAGGCAATCGGATGGAACATCAACATACCCGCGCTGCTGCAGGAGAAGTGAGCCCAGCCAGGACAGGTTAGTTTTCCCTCATTTACTTTTATCCTATGTTTTCTTTTGGTTTCCTCTTTCAGGGACGGTTTTCCGGGCACAGACTAAGGCCTGTCCTAGACTCAATGGAGAATCTCCATAAAAATAGCTTTATAGTCCTGGACTAGGCTAAACCTGTTTCCAGAAATCCACACCCTAGTGTTATTCGCAACTTTTCATTAGGATTTTTATAGATTTCTGAAAGGGGGGCTTTAAAAGCCTATTTTAGTATTTTTTTAAATTTAAAAATTTTTTTTTACCCTTCACTGCACATGTACTTTTGTCTTTTAATTCTCTGTAACTAAGTTGCTGTACATAAGTGTCTGCTAAATGACCTAAATGTCATAGTTTTTTTGTCTTTTTCTTGTGTGCAGATTTAAAAACAGGTCCAGAGTCAGCTCTGAGCCACCCGCCTGGCCCATTTGCTAATTGAGCCCATCTTAAGAGCTGGTCAGATACCCTGATCCCCAGTCACATACCCTGACCCTCAGGCAGGGAGGGGAGAAGATTGATCGAGGACCCCCACCCCGACCGCTCTCTCTTTGTGTCAAGTCCTATATTCTTTTGACACTCCAAATGTGGTCACAGTCTGGTCTACATGGTCTGAATATACATACCATAATACATACATGTGTGACAGTGTGTGTGGTTGATTTCAATCTTGCCCATGTACAGAAAATGTGAAGGACTACTCTCTGCTTTGTTGTTGGGCTTGTTTTGATCCGTTTATTCATCAAATTGCTGCTGAAGATAAAGAGCACAGTGTCAAACAGGAGGTATGGGGGTGGTAGGTAAATGTAGTGTGCCTAATTTTCAGTTCAGAGCAAGTCTGTCCCACGTAGATGGTGTAGCCTTAGAATATAATGATGATGATGATCAGCATTTCATGGAGACTTGTGTTCTGAAATTCCACACATCTGCTTTCTACCTATCTAACCTGCTCAGATGTACAGCAAGCCAAGCTATATAGCTGTCATTTTGGCAGAGCCACACCTTGAAGAAGTCTACAGGTCCATGACAGTCTACTGCTGATTAACTGAGCTCTGCTTCGTACAATACAATGAGGTTACAGTACAGTGAGTTCTTGTGGCTCTGTCATGCACCTTTTAAAACCAATATCTGTTAGAGTTTATTTTGTTGTGTAACACTTTTTAGCCAAAATCTCATTTCAGCTTTTGTACAGAATGTTAAGAAGCCTACTCCGACACGTTATGTTGTACCATTGGAATAACCTGTGTAAACAATCCATGTTTTGGGGTGGAGGTTGATCGTCTTCACCATTTCAATAGGCACTTCATTTGTGTGTAATATTCATAAATGAGTCTTAGAAAGTAAGACGTTCTGAAATTGCTGTTTAGATATAGAGTTTACAAGCAATATTAATTGGTAAAGTGTATCTTTAAAATATTTTAGCAGTGCCATTAGTCAGTATTGAAAACCTGTTACAGGGATACATAGACCAGTCCTAGTTGTACTTGCGTAAGTGGAATCTCATTAAGAGCATTCAAATGCAATGGCTGTAACATGCTTGTGTGGTCAGTGATCATGGCGTTAATGTCTGCTTCCAAAACAACAAACTGCATAGAAAACTAAAAGAAGAGATTGTTGTGATGTGTTTGGGTGGGGGGATAGTGTGATGTCACAAAGTACCTGAGTCTGTTTTTGTTTTTAGATGAAGAGAGTCGATGTCGGCCTCTAAAACATTTGGGACGTAATTGTCTGCAGGAGTCACTTGGCAGGCAGCACAGTTGACTAAATTCCTGCTGAAGAGCAGACGAATGCCTAAAAAGGATCTATGTATCTCAGTACATGAGACCAGACAGTTTTATTGCAGGAGTAAAGGCTTCTGTAGAGACTTTTAGATATACTTTGTGTTTTGCCAATATATAACAAAATGATGCTCATTAATATTGATACAGCCACATTGAACATCTTATATCCCATATTGAATAGTTATTGTGACAAGTCTAAAAAAGCCATGAAGCCAAGTGTAGAAGAAGCCCACGGAGCATAACTTTCCTTTCACAATAAATCTCACATCTGGTGCAAATTAAATGTAATATATTCAAAGTGGCCCATTTGGCTTAATGATGTCTTACTGCTGCAGATTTTATAAACCTTTTTAATGTTATGAGGTGCTCTTTTCATTTCTACTAGTTCTTCATCCTGTGCAGTTAAATCAGTTGGATCTCTTAAGTTTCATTGACTGAAGTATTGTTGCTTTAATCTATAGGGGTTTGCATAAATCTCAAATACTGATTTAGTTGTAATTCTCACGTATCATTTACATCCGGGATGTCTTAGAGGGCGACGGCTAGCCTGCTCCCAGATCTTTGTGCTCGAGCCAACTCCATTGGTCTTTATCAAACCAAACAAAATGACAGTGGGTGGATTCCATTATGCTGAGCCGTGGGGTACCCGTCTATGGCCCATGACGTGAAAGGGCAAAAACGGTGGGGGAGGAGCACTCTTCTCAAATCAAACAGTAATCTGTGCCACTTGGTCATGTCAACATCTCTTTTCTATAAAATGTTAGAATTTTCAGACTAGTTTTCATTGGAAAGGCAGATTTTAAAAAAAGTGTTGTTTATCAAAAACAATCACTTTTGCATGTGAAAACAGAATCCAACTCATCACTCCACGTGCTTCGTTACGTCACTTTTGTTTTGAGCCGACTTCGCCTTGGGCTTTGAACGCGGCACCTGGCCCCAAAACGAATGCAATCAACTTTCACTCAGTGCAAAACACGCCTACCAGGGCGCCCGGGCCAGATGAATCAAATCCCCTCAACGAGTGACAAGGAGTTGGCATGATGGCACAAACAGACTGGCACTCAAGCTAGCTACTGCATATTTTGTTGTGCAGTCCTATGCATGATGTAGTACTAGATGCATTTATTCAGTGATTATAGTAGGCTGTTAAATGGGTTGGTAAAATAAGAGGTGCCTCTTGGACCGTAGCCATCCAGGACTGTCATCATCCCTGATTGAAGAGAAACAGATTTGTTTGAATGGCAAAAATATCAAATGTGTGTCCTCACTGGCCTGTGAATGTGTCATTTTAGAATGGTCTTCCAGTATTTTCTTATTTGCAGACAGTCTATCTACAGAGCTGGATTTGATTGCACCTGAACTCAAGCCACATCCCAGATCTGTTTGTGTTCTTGCCAACTCCACTGCTCGTTTGGCATTTGTTACAATGTGTTTGCATGATGGCACAGACTGGCACTCCGGGCTACCTGAACTCCTTAATCACACATTCTGAGCCACCATGTTTAGCTAATTGACCATGTTTATCATCAACTTTAATAGTTTTGTTATTATTTGATTATTTACATTTCAGTCTCATGGTTTTCTCCCTCAAAATGTAAATCTGGTCCTGTGGTCCTGCTCTTTTGTGTTCCAAAGGGCACCCTATTCCCTTTACAGTGCACTACTTTTGGCATGAGCCCTATGGGGCCTGGTCAGAAATATTGCACTACGAAAGAAGTAATGTGCCATTTGGGACGTATCCCTCATTACATCACAAATTTAGCAACAGAAATCAACTGTGCAATAGCTTTAGTAAAAATGTGTTTGTTTTTTTACCTAGCTAATGATATTGTAAGTACATAAAACTCAACATTAAACAGTTTTTGCTGACAGCGGTGTTGTGAGAGAGAGATGTATAAGGAACAACAGCTTGTGAAATAAAATGTTGTGCCATTTTATTCCCTCAGATTGTATGCTCTTTGTGTTGTAGTTCAGCCTTGCTTTGAGTCAGTTGCTAAATTACCATTACATCGCTTCAGGAGTATGAGGATAGTATTTAATTAATTGTTCAGTCTGTTACCACGCAGTTGTCAGAAAACACCCAGTGGCCAATCACTATACCCTGCCTTCACGTACATGTCTACCTCAAATATCCTATACCCCTGCACATTGATCTGGTACTGGTACTCCCTGTATATAGCTCCACATTGACCTGGTACTCTGTATATAGCTCCACATTGATCTGGTACTCGCTGTATATAGCTCCACATTGATCTGGTACTGGTACTCCCTGTATGTAGCTCCACATTGATCTGGTACTGATACTCCCTGTATATAGCTCCACATTTATCTGGTACTCCCTGTATATAGCTCCACATTGACCTGGTACTCTGTATATAGCTCCACATTGATCTGGTACTCCCTGTATATAGCTCCACATTGATCTGGTACTGGTACTCCCTGTATGTAGCTCCACATTGATCTGGTACTGATACTCCCTGTATATAGCTCCACATTTATCTGGTACTCCCTGTATATAGCTCCACATTGATCTGGTACTGGTACTCCCTGTATGTAGCTCCACATTGATCTGGTACTGATACTCCCTGTATATAGCTCCACATGTATCTGATACTCCCTGTATATAGCTCCACATTGATCTGGTACTGGTACTCCCTGTATGTAGCTCCACATTTATCTGGTACTGGTACTCCCTGTATGTAGCTCCACATTTATCTGGTACTGGTACTCCCTGTATATAGCTCCACATTGATCTGGTACTGCTACTCCCTGTATATAGCTCCACATTGATCTGGTACTGGTACTCCCTGTATATAGCTCCACATTGATCTGGTACTGGTACTCCCTGTATGTAGCTCCACATTGATCTGGTACTGGTACTCCCTGTATATAGCTCCACATTGATCTGGTACTGGTACTCCCTGTATATAGCTCCACATTGATCTGGTACTGGTACTCCTGTATATAGCTCCACATTGATCTGGTACTGGTACTCCCTGTATGTAGCTCCACATTTGATCTGGTACTGGTACTCCCTGTATATAGCTCCACATTGATCTGGTACTGGTACTCCCTGTATGTAGCTCCACATTGATCTGGTACTGGTACTCCCTGTATGTAGCTCCACATTTGATCTGGTACTGGTACTCCCTGTATATAGCTCCACATTGATCTGGTACTGGTACTCCCTGTATGTAGCTCCACATTGATCTGGTACTGGTACTCCCTGTATGTAGCTCCACATTTATCTGGTACTGGTACTCCCTAAATATAGTTCCATTCTTGTGTAGTTTATGCCTCTTGTGTTACTATTTTTCTTTGTATTATTGTTTAACTCTGCGTCATTGGGAAGGGCTCGTAAGCAAGCATTGCACGGTTAAGTCTACACCCGTTGTACTCTGCGCATGTGAAAAATACAATTTGATTTGGAAAACTGGCAAAGACCAAGTGGAGGATTCTAAAAATGCTAATTTACTGCCTTTTAATAAAAATAGTAATGACTATTTTACATTTGACATTCAATGATATTGATACAAAATACTTTGACATTACTATTTGCATTGTCGTTTTAGTCTGTGAGATGGTGTTGTGCAGAGATGTCTTTTGTGTAGAAATATATATCTAGCAATAAAGTTGCTTGCAGAAAGAGGAAATACATTCATTAATTTAAATTAGCTATATGACATGTCTATATGTGCAATTGTAATGTAGATAAAATAAAATAAAAATGAGTAAATTACTGTCAACTTGAAATGTACTCTTTAAGCCACTAGATGTCACTGCTCTTTCATGTTTCTCATGGCCAGTTTCACATACTATAGCCAGTCACATACTATGGTCTACTGACTCCCCAGTACTACAATGACAATTTTCTCTCAAAACTATTTAATAACATTCAATGTAAAAAATGAACAAGACAATACATGACAGAATGGTTGAAAGGGAATATCGTTTGCATTGTAAGGAGACACCAAAAATAAGGGGAGCTCAACAGGTGTGGGTGACGGATTACTAAAGGGGAAATGGGATCATCTTTGGGCTACTATTGTTATATGATTGCACAGAGGAGGCGGAATGAAAGCAGGACTACAAATTCATTATAGATAAGCAAATAGTGCACAGAAGCAATCCAGGGAACTTTAGCTAGGCAAATTTCCTCACACACTCACCTCACACTGCCAAAATAAAGGAAACCCCAACACAAGAAATGCCATAATTTGCTGGTGGTAAACGCTGTCTCAGGTGCTGCTCCAGAATCTCCCATAATTGTTCAATTGGGTTGAGATCTGGTGACTGAGATGGCCATGGCATATGGTTTACATTGTTTTCATGCTCATCAAACAATTCAGTAACCACTCGTGCCCTGTGCATTGTCATCCAATAGGGTCTTCATGGGTGTACCCGAAAACAAATACCCGATACCCGACCGCGGTCCAGAATTATAACTTTTCCCTTGGGTCCTGTTTGATTGTCATCGGGTTTGGGTCTAGGTACTACAGCCGATAGACCCACGTTGACCCGAATGGCTCTTCATAGCCTATAGCATATTATTTTACACTTATAATGTGAGTTTATTGACTTTACAGAAGGCCTAGCCAACATATAAAGGCCTATTTGTTAACCAGAAGAGCAACTTAGTTGCAAATTTAAAAAAATATCTCTCTGGTCCAATCAGGGGTCTGGTCTAGATCCAGAACTGTTAGGGTACAGGTCAGGTCTAGGTCTGGGTGTTGTCGGGTCCATTTATGCTCGGGTCTGATTGTTGTCAGGTTCGGGTCCCCTTTTAAAAATTCTTTAAATAATTTGTCCATTCGTGTCCATGTCCACATTTTTGGACCTGAGAAGACCTCTAGGGTTTTTCATTGTTGGACATAAACAAAATCATAGAAAGATACATGATCGTATAAAAATGTAAGCAAGGTTTGAAATGACTATGTTTTAGTCAAATAGATCTGTTTTGGGCTTCTTGTGGTCAATTTGCCTAGAAATGATCTGTAATTATGTTCCGCCCCCCTTTTTTTAATTTATTTTTTATTTCACCTTTATTTAGTGCATGGCTGAATCTAGTTGATAATCCATGCTTTCCTCCTCCAGCATTTCTATACATGACCCTAAGCATTATAGAATATTAACGGCTTAATTAACTCGGCTTTCAATATACTTTGTATCCTTCATTTACTCAAATGTTTCCATTATTTTGGCGGGTTACCTGTACATGTGCTCTCCCTATCACGGTAACATTGTGTTATAGGACCTCTATGGTCTTAGTGACCATGATAGGAAGAGCGCATGTGAGTGTGTGTGTGTGTGAGGGAATTGCTTCTTCTATAAGAACCCCTTACACGCTGCTCTGGAAGTGCTCCTGTTCTGGTGGTTTCCTGTTCCAGATGCCCAGGCCTGCCTCCTGCAGTGAGAGGACAAACTTCTGCTTGGCTCTCTGGTAGGCCCCCGCTGTCATCTTAGCTCCACAGTACGTCTTTATGGCCTTCTCGTCACCCAACACTTGTCCTGGCCTGCTCAGCTGAGGAGAGAGACAGCAACAATAGGAAAGGCTTGGGTTAATAAAACACCACCCAGACAGAATAAAAACTAATGAGCCAACCCAAATTGCAAACTTCAACAGCTGGGCTATCTTCCCCCATTTACATCTCACCAAACAAATTAACATTCCACGGGCTTTGCTTTATTTTCTCTCTCCCTCTCTCTCTCTCTCTCTCTCTCTCTCTCTCTCCCTCTCTCTATTCTCTCTCTCTCTCTCTCTCTCTCTCTCTCTCTCTCTGTCCTTTTCTCGTGGCAACAGGTCACAAAACTTGCTGCTGTGATGGCACACTGTGGAATTTCACCCAGTAGATATGGGAGTTTTTCAAAATTGGATTTGTTTTCGAATTCTTTGTGGATCTGTGTAATCTGAGGGAAATATGTCTCTCTAATATGGTCATACATTGGGCAGGAGGTTAGGAAGTGCAGCTCAGTTTCCACCTCATTTTGTGGGCAGTGAGCACATAGCCTGTCTTCTCTTGAGAGCCATGTCTGCCTACGGCGGCCTTTCTCAATAGCAAGGCTATTCTCACTGAGTCTGTACATAGTCAAAGCTTTCTTTAATTTTGGGTCCGTCACAGTGGTCAGGTATTCTGCCGCTGTGTACTCTCTGTGTAGGGCCGAATAGCATTCTAGTTTGCTCTGTTTTTTTGTTAATTCTTTCCAATGTGTCAAGTAATTATCTTTTTGTTTACTCATGATTTGGTTGGGTCTAATTGTCTCTCTCTCTCTTTCTCTCTGTCTCTGTCTCTGCCTCTCTCTCTCTCTCTGACTGTCTCACACATATTTAATGGAGTACAGCCAGGATGTATAGTACATGACTGTTTATTCTTGCATGTGATATTGAGTGCAGGAAGCCTTTTCTGCTATTCAAATGCTTTTCTAAATAATTATGACTCTCTACTGTCATCAAAATGGATCCACTGACATTTGGAACAATGGAACGCACCGGCATACATATTTAATTTCACAGTGGAAATGTAACTGTACTTTAAAAACATATTCATAATGAGGAGTGTTAAATGGAGACAGAAATGCTTGGTGAGCCAGTAGAGTGCAATTGAACAAAGATGGATGGCATCTCTATTGTAAGTTTGGCCTTTTCCACTATCAGCAGTAAGCAAATAGTTTGTTAATACCTCTCTCCTCACTGCAGTAATACGAAAGACCACATGCCTTTAGTTCCAATACATACATTAGAGCTTCTGCTTACAGCATAATGGAAGTATCAATGGATGGCATTGTAAAACAGAAGTATCAAAGTGTGGACTCAGGGTTGCCAGTGTGGGTTGCAGGCAGTGGTGGCTGGTGGCTCAGAGGACAGTCTCACAGTAATGTCTGGAACGGAATTAATGGAACGGAATCCTGTTTGATACCCTTCTATTTTTGCCATTCCAGCTATTACTATGAGCCGTACTTCTCTCACCAGCCTCCACTGGTTCTGGGTAAAGCATACTGAATAGCCCCCCTGTTCATGACTAACCTGGTGGTGTAGTCTCTCCCAACGAGTGAAGAGGGATCTCTTGCAGAGTCTGGATGGTGTCCCTGAGCCTTTCCTCCTGCCTGTAGAGGTATCCAGCACCTCCAGCTCCCCGTCTCCAGCACTCCAGTTCACACTGAACCTGGGGGACTTCCCTGGCTGCCGACCCTCACTGCTGCTGAGGCCTGGAGACCACACAGAGACCAGACTGGGGTCAGGAAGGAGAGCAGAGAGGTACAGGTACGTACTTAACATGCACTCTTCAGATACCACATCATGAGCCAGCACAGAGGCATAGTGGAAGAGACAGGACCACGAGGACCATCTGGAGGAACAAGGTGTTTATCCTTCACGCTCAGGTGGTCCTCAACGTACCTCTCCACCAGGCAAGGTAACAGAATGACCTCATGACCTTTCTTCCTCCTAACATTTCTCTTTGTCAGGTCTCTAAACCTGGGTTACTGCCAAATGACTCCTGGACAAGTAATGGACTAAATACTGTATCTGAAGTAACCATATCATGTTATCATCTCTTAGATCTGGGTGACTTACAGCCGAGGAGTAGGCTGTTGTGTCTATAGGAGGAGGACGTGGGGCTGATGTGCCCCATGCGTCGTGCCATGGTCCTTCCCAGGTGACCCGTGTGGCACAGGCTGCCCACAGTGAGGCTGTGGAGGTACACTGGCTCCACCAGGTGAGACAGGAGAGAGCCCTGGAGACCTAGAACATTCCACCTGGAGATACAAGCAATAAGGCTAGAGATCAGGCAGGACTAGGATCTGCGTCCCAAATGGCACCCTGTTCCCTATATTGTGCACTACTTTTGACCAGAGCCACTGGGTCCTGGTCAAAGTTAGTGCACTATATTGGGAAAAGGGTTCCATTTGAGACACAAGCCTGGAACATTACCATTGGAACAAAGAGAGAGAGACAAGCCCCCATTGTTCAGTATGTTATACGTTTGTGACTCAGTGAAAGTCGTCACTGTCTAGCTGGTGCTCACCTGGCCATTTTATCTGTGCAGGACATGGTGACCGGAGGTTCCCTCGGCAACCCCCTGTCCCATTTCTGATTGGCTCTCCGTACGCTGACAGGAAGTGTACCCTCACCGCCTTCCATCTTCATCCTCAGATGGCAGCGTAACTTCCTTACAAATCTGTGCCAGCTGTGGTCTGAGGGAGTAGACAACTGATGCAGCACCAACAAATGCAAACCTGCTCTATGAACCACAGTACAGGCAAATCCTTTTAAAGTAGAGCATTTTAAAACCTTGGTTTAATGTAACTGTAGATTCTGCTTAATTCAGTCTTGTCGACTGCGAGTATGAATGATATAAAGTGAAATAAAAATGTTGACATTTCTTACGTGTAGCTGTTACCTCGTAGGGGCAATTGAGGCGTGCGTCCCCACAGGGCGATGAGCTCACATACATATGGAACAGAATACCATCTCTCAGTCTGTACCCAGACTCTTTGTCTCGCACAAAGATGGACTGCTCCAAACTGTCTGGCTGGTTACTAATAAAGGAAATGATGTTGTTCTGATCATTCTGAGTATGAACTTTCAAATAAATTGTCACAAGTTGCCTAATCACCCAGATACATCTACACTATATACACAAAAGTATGTGGACACCCCTTCAAATTAGTGGATTCGGTTATTTCAGACACTACCGTTGCTGACAAGTGTATAAAATCAAAAACACCCATGCAATCTCCATAGACAAACCTTGCCAGTAGAATGGCCTTACTGAAGAGCTCAGTGACTTTCAATGTGGCACAGTCATGGGATGTCACCTTTCCAACAAGTTAGTTTGTCAAATTTCCACCCTGCTAGAGCTGCTCCGGTCAACTGCAAGTGTTGTCATTGTGAAGTGGAAACGTCTAGGAGCAACAACGGCTCAGCCGCGAAGTGGTAGGCCACACAGCTTCAGAGAACAGGACCGCAGAGTGCTGAAGCATGTAGCGAGTAAAAATCATCTGTCCTTGGATGCAACACTCACTACCAAGTTCCAAACTACCTCTGGAAGTAACGTCAGCAATAGAACTGTTAGTCGGGAGCTTCATGAAATGGGTTTGTGGAAGTGTGTTCTCTGGAGTGATGAATCACGCTTCACCATCTGGCATTCCGACGGACGAATCTGGGTTTGTTGGATGCCAGGAGAACGCTACCTGCCTCGATTCATAGTGCCAACTGTAAAGTTTGGTGGAGGAAGAATAATGGTCTGGGGTTGTTTTTCATGGTTTGGTCTAGGCCCCTTCGTTCCAGTGATGGGAAATCGTAACACTACAGCATACAATGACATTCTACACCATTTTGTGCATCCAACTTTGTGGCAACAGTTTGGGGAAGGCCTTTCCTGTTTCAGCATGACAATGTCCCTGTGCCCAAGCAAGGTTAATACAGAAATGGTTTGTCGATATCGGTGTGGAAGAACTTGACTGGCCTGCACAGAGCCCTGACCTCAACCCCATCGAAAACCTTTGGGATGAATTGAAATGCCGACTGCGAAACAGGCCTAATTGTTCAACATCAGTTGCTGCAAGTCCATGCAGCAATGTTCCAACATCTAGTGGAAAGCCTTACCAGAAGAGGGGAGGCTGCTATAGCAGCAAACTCCAACTCCATATTAATGCCCATGATTTTGGAATGAGATGTTCGACGAGTAGGTGTCCACATGCTTTTGGTCATGTAGTGTATTTTGAGATGAAAAGGGTGTTTTATGTTAAACATTTCTATACTTCAATCATCCTTGTGCACTTGACGTTGATGGGAACACGTTTAGTTATTCAAGGCTTTTGTGTTAATGTGTTAATCGATGTGTTAATCAAGAATCAAAATTGATTCTTGAGTGATGGGGAACGGGTATAAAATAACATTTACAAGTGGCTCTTTTTAAAATGGAACCAAAATATCAGTGCAGATAGGTAACAGCTGATATAAAACGTTTCACTTGCAACTTCAATGTAAAAGTATACAAGCAAAAGATTCTTCAACTTCGTCCTCACGGTTGAGGACTTGTCCCAAATGGCACCCTATTCCCTTTATAGTGCACAAATTTTTACCAGAGCACAGAACCCTGTTCAAAAGTAGTGCACTATATAGGAAATATGGTATATTACAGTACAGTATATAGTATATAATTAAGCAATAAGGGCCGAGGAGTGTGGTATATGGCCAATATACAACGGCTAAGGGCTGTTCTTACATATTACGCAACACGGAGTGCCTGGACACAGCCCTTAGCCGTGGTATATTGGCCATATACCACAAACCCCCAAGGCGCCTTATTGCTAATATAAACTGGTTACCAATGTAATTAGATCAGTAAATAGAAATGTTTTGTCATACCCGTGGTATATGGTCTGATATGCCATGGCTGTCGTCCAATCAGCATTCAGGGCACAAACCACCCAGTTTATAATATACAGTATATTACCAGAGGAAGAGCTCCAGTTGGGTGTAGAGAAAGCGGAGGAAAGCCCTCCTTGTGATGACCTCAGCATGGCAGTCATTAACCGTCCATCCCTGGTCACTGACACACACTCCACTGAAACACTTGGTCCCTGTCCCCAGAGACACCACCTGGCCTCGCCTAACGTCAAAACCTGGGCAGGGGACAATACACAATATTTCTTACTAACCAACATCAAACAAAACTGCACAGTACACTTATACAACAGATTTGAGAGTGTTGTCCGTGTCCCAAATGGTACCCTATTCCCTACATAATGCCTTTTTTTATTACTACTTTGGAGCCCATGGGTCCTGGCCAAAAGTA
This sequence comes from Oncorhynchus tshawytscha, assembly GCF_018296145.1. Lineage (NCBI taxonomy): Eukaryota > Metazoa > Chordata > Actinopteri > Salmoniformes > Salmonidae > Oncorhynchus > Oncorhynchus tshawytscha. The sequence goes on along the minus strand of NC_056438.1, from coordinate 52,664,726 downwards.
GTGCACTGCATAGGGAATAGAATAGGGTGCATGACAACGGTTGTCTTTTGGGATATCAGTTACAGTAATTTGGCCTCAAACAGGAAATGTCCTTACAAACAACTTCATCTAATTACATTTTTTTATTTATCCTTTATTTAACTAGACAAGTCAGTTAAGAACAAATTCTTATTTTACAATGACGTCCTACCCTGGTCAAACCTTCCCCTAACCCGACACTGGGCCAATTGTGCGCCACCCTATAGGACTCCCGATCACGGCTGGTTGAGATACAGCCTGGGATTGAACCAGGGTCTGTAGTGACGCCACTAGCACGGAGATGCTGGGCCTTAGACCGCTGCGCCCCTCAGGAGCCCAAAATTTAAATTTCACTGTAATAGACTAAGATGGCTAAATAAATTATTCTGAGTAAGAAATGACTAATGGGACAGAATATAACACACCAGTATCCTACTATTTGATGTATTTATTTAACCTTTATTTACCCAGGTAAGACCCAACAGCTATGTTGTTGTCTTACCACAGCACCTCATGAAATATTTGCAAAAAATGTAATGACTGTCTTATCTCATCAATGGTATAAAGTTGCATCTTGTGTTGCTGAGCAAGCTGAGCAACTGCTTATTTTCTTGTGAGGTATTCTATATGAATGAAAGTCTGGGAGGGATTCCTATTGGATTCACTGCCTTTTGGGACGGCAATACCTGTGATATACCTGTGCCCATAGCAATAAAATGAATAGAACTCCTTGCAATTCTATGGTTTTGCCCACTCTCTCATCTTAGTTATTCTGTAAGATCCAAGGAGCTCTACTGTCTAATGAGAGTTTCCTAGATTTTCAGGTTTGCGAATAACCAAACCATGCTGGCTTCAACTGAAGGCACTAATATACACTCTCAGTTGACTGGCATACTGTTGATGTGGGAATGACACATGCAGGCCTATAAAGGCCTGTATTCAAAGGCATTTGAATCATTTACGACGTATCATACATTTTGATGCTGGTATCTACAGTTGTATTAAAGAGAGATCCACCCTTTCTCTTTCATTTTGACTTGTAAAATATTTAAATGTCAATGAAAAGTGTAATTATGGTTGCCTTCCAAACGGCACCCTGTTCCCTATATAATGCAATACTTGACCCGAGCTGGTTAAAATTAGAGTACTAATATACGTACAGGGAATAGGGTTCCGTTTGGACGGAGTCCATCGCCTACCTCTGGTCATTACGATGCCTGCCAGTACTTTGTGACGGGTGTGGGAGGCAGGGCAGTAACAGTCTAGCTGACTGTGTTTCTCTCTCACCAAGTGGAAGATTGACTCTGCAAAGCACTGCAATCACATACGTTAACGGATGACTTCCTAATCAAACAGGCAATGGTCAAGATAACAGCTGTATTCACATCTACATAAACAGACAGTAGAGCAAACAAACGTTTGCCCGCTAGTTGTTAAGTCAATATCACAGTCACCAAAACAACCAGATAATAGTTGCCATGCGTCATCAGGTGTGGTGGACGTGCCGCAAGCCTGCGTCCCATATGGGTTTTGGTCAAAAGTAGTGCATTACATAGGAAATAGTGTGTCATTTGGGAAGCACACTGTGGCAGTGCTTTCAATGACTCTGACAGAGGTTCCTTCTCTGTCAACACTCCCTGAGACATACAATATTAGATTAGCATTATATTGAGAGTATATCTGGGAATGATGAGACTATATTGACAATATTTAGTAGTTAATTTAAAAAAAGTCTAACTCATCCACTAAATTGACATAATATATATGATACATGATCATTGAAGTTATCATCCCACCCGTGCCCTGATATCAAGCTTGGAGAGATGACTAGAAAGGGGAAAGGATATTGTCTAAATGGCAATGGGACAAGGTCATGCGCAATGATGCGTAATGAGCGTATTAAATAGTTATTAATATGCTCTTCACACCTCCTCTTAATTTCATCTCCTTCAGTCTGGGGCTCCTCCTTGATCACCAATATGCCGCGATGATAATGTTCACACTACAGTCTCACTGTGACACCGGCGACTTCTAACCCCTTTGAAACATTGTGTGTTTTACTCCTGGGTCGTTGCATTGGATTCGCCTATTTATTCTGAATGCGCTGATACCAACCACTCGTCTGTGTGATTAACAGGGGCTGAGCCAGAGTGGTGTTTGTGAGACAATGGCGGATCTCGAAAACGGTTCTTCTTACAAAAATGTATGGAAAGTCCGAACGGTTTGAGCTACAACCTATTGTGATCCATCTCTCACAGAGACACGTGTCATTAGAAGGTACTCTTTGAAGAGTATCTTAAATAACTCTCCCGGCGCCCCCGACAAGCACTGATTTTGCTGATAAATACTTTGTTGAGGGAAAATGTACTTGACACGATTGAGATATGTTGTTGTCTCACCTAGCTATCTTAACAAGAATGCACTAATTGTAATTCGCTCTGGATAAGAATGTCTGCTAATTGACTAAAATGTCAAATGTAGAAGGCAAGGGGTTCTTCTACATAGAAGGTCATAGGAAATCCCAGGATTTGTGTCTATAATACCGTAATAAGTTCACACAGTTGCTGTAACAAACTCCAAATCCACACAGCTGTCACTGAGCAAAGAATTTATGTACTTGTGGCCTCCTTATAAGTATTTTTTTTAGCAGGTTTTTGCTTGGCAGACCTTTTTTTAATTGCCACTTGTCAATACAACTCATGAATAAAGCTGTTCATGTCCAATTGCCTTCTACTTGAACCCTGGTTGTCCTGAAAATAAAATGGTAAAACACTTCAATGTGAGACTAAATATGAGGGCAGAGCAAGCAAATATAAAAAAAACATATTTTTTGGAGGGGAAAAAAGAAGAGTACAGATTATTCAATGGGTCGGGCGCACTAAAAACAAACGTTTTTGAAAAAGCTAATTTGAAAAGAAAAAATGTTTGTTAAGTAAATGTACTTATTGGTTTCTTTTCATTTTTATAAGAATGCAATGAATGTTATTTGTTGCAATTGAACAATTTTTTATTTATTTTTATTTTACCCCTTTTTCTCCCCAATTTCGTGGTATCCAATTGTATTTAGTAGCTACTATCTTGTCTCATCGCTACAACTCCCGTATGGGCTCGGGAGAGACAAAGGTTGAAAGTCATGCGTCCTCCGATACACAACCCAACCAAGCCGCACTGCTTCTTAACACAGCGCCATCTAACCCGGAAGCCAGCCGCACCAATGTGCCGGAGGAAACACCGTGCACCTGGCAACCTTGGTTAGCGCGCAATGCGCCCAGCCCGCCACAGGAGTCGCTGGTGCGCGATGAGACAAGGATTTCCCTACCGGCCAAACCCTCCCTATCCAGGACGACGCTCCCGGTCGCAGCCGGTTACGACAGAGCCTGGGCGCGAACCCAGAGTCTCTGGTGGCACAGCTGGCGCTGTAGTACAGCGCCCTTAACCACACCCGGGAGTTCCGCAATTTAACGATTTTAAGGTTTGGTGTGGGGTCACAAGAAATTATTGGTAAAAATATTTGGCCCTCAGAACATCGGGCAAAAATAGTTTTGGCCCCCATTAAAAAAGTCTGAATACTACTGTTCTAAAGTATGGCAAAAGATGAAGAGCAGATTTTCTGAGGCCAGACAGACATAACAGGGTTGTGAAGCTGCTGTGGCTGGGCATGCAAGCCAGGAGAGCGTTTAGTCCTGAGGCTCCTGGACATGAAATGCATATTGATACGATACACTCCATTTGGTGGCAGTCTGAGCACCTCTTAGATATATGCAGTATGACCATTTAGAAGATGGGATGGATGGTAATGCTGCAGCTACAGAGGCAATGGACGGGGCATGTTCAATAACCCTGTTCGACCTGGGCACTTCAATGAGGATGTGAATGAAATGGAGGAATCAAAAACATGATGCACTGTGATTGTTATATCCAAATTACAGCAAATTGAAACACTGCATCTCAACATTGTCATTGTTTTAGGAGAGACATTGAACAGCAAGCAAGGCTTGGTACTGATTGCAAAATTAATTGAGATTGAAGAATTCTCCCCCATAGCTAGACAAAACAGAGGTAGGAATATGGTTAAACTCAGAACTCATACAGTAAGTCAGTGAAGGTAAGGTACCCACCTGAGGTAGCTGAGAGCTCTTGGCCCAGCTGGCAGTACGACTGATGCTAGTCTCAGGCCCCAGACTGATGTTAAACAGGTCCTGTAGGGCTGAGGTAGCTACCTGGGCTTGAGCCAGTCTCTTACTGCGCCCACAGCCCTCAAATATCCTTCCATCCACCCTCACTGCCATCACAAAGCTCCTGATCGGCCTGCCCCGCACTCTCTCCATCAGGCAGACGTACCTCAGGCCTGGCCTTAACTCATTGAGCAGAGCCACAGGCCTCAGCTCCTCAACAATGGAGGAACCGATCCTCTGCCTCTTCTGATTAGCTGAGGACATCAGGTCAAGGGTCAGGCATACTAGTCTCCCATGGTTACAAATGCTGGAGAGCAACTCCTGTCCCTTTCCCCCTGTCCTGTGGCTGTGGTATAGGAGTTGTGTATCTCCCTGCGCTGGTGGCTCCTCAAATTGCAACTCCTTTCCGTCTGTCCTGTGGTAAAGGAATTGGTCTTCGTTTGCTTCTGGCTCAAACTCCTTGAAGAGCGTGTCAGGGATGAGAACGGCCTGGTCTGAGGTGAAGTCTGCTGGTGCTGTGGTGTTGATAAAGTTAAGGTTTCCCATGGTGATGTGAGCCTGAGGGGCATTGGGGAACTGGATGAAGGACCTAAGAGCCATCTCTGCTGCTCTCATCTTAGCCTTCTTCTTGGTGGGGCCTCGGCCCTCGAACCTGAGACCGTTGACCTCTACTCCTACAGCGAACACAGGGGCGTGAACTGGCCCTGTCCAGGATGCTATCTCATACTGTAGACCTGGTCTCAGCTCATTCAACTGCACCAGGGCGTTCTTCTTTGTGACAGACCATGAAGTCCTCATTGTCTTCCGACAGGTTGCGTCACTCCCGCGTGATGCTCCTCCCTCAACCGACAGTGCAGATGGAGTCGTGGCGCTATCTGATGTAAAGCAATGGGCCGTCCTCTTACAGATCAACTGGAGTTCATAGAGAAGACTGTCTTTTCCTTCCACCAATGGCTGCTTCCTCTTTAGAGCAGTAGTCCTGGAGAGCTCTCTGGAGATGTCAGTGTAAAGAGCTGGTTGATGATGTGCAGGTTGTCGTATGGTTGAATAGTCCACTTGATTTGTGCTATGACGATTCTCCTTCACCTCAGCGCTGCTGCTAACTGTTCACCAATTAAGACAAGAACAAACATAGTTGAGGAAACCGCTATTAATTTTCACATTATGTTGATGCATTTTTAAAGAAAAGGCCAAACTACCGAAATGGGAAAGCTTAGCAAAAGGTGTAAATTGAAAGTATAAACTGATAAATTGCTGGTGTGCTACTCTGATTGAAATGTGGTGTGAGTGAATAGCATGGAAAGGGAAATACAGGAATCAATTACTTGAAGTGTCTCCATTGTCTTTTGATGTTGTTGTCCCACTATCTCTAATCTTCATAGGGCTGATGAAGGATGACAGCATACTGGTTCTCTCTGAAACACAACAACAAAGACAGACAGTTACTGGGGAATCCACACAAAACATTACAAAACCCCATGTAAAACCCCAGACATGTTTATTTCTTCATTTTTTATTTTATTTTTACCTTTATTTAACTAGGCAAGCCAGTTAAGAACAAATTCTTATTTGCATTGACGGCCTACCAAAAGGCAAAAGACCTCCTGCGGGGACGGGGATGGGAACTGGGATAAAATAAAATAAAAACAAATAAAAATGTAAAGGGCCTCCCGGGTGGCGCAGTGGTTAAGGGCGCTGTACTGCAGCGCCAGCTGTGCCATCAGAGTCCCTGGGTTCGCGCCCAGGCTCTGTTGTAACCGGCCGCGACCGGGAGGTCCGTGGGGCGATGCACAATTGGCCTAGCGTCGTCCGGGTTAGGGAGGGCTTGGTCGGTAGGGATGTCCTTGTCTCATCGCGCACCAACGACTCCTGTGGTGGGCCGGGCGCAGTGCGCGCTAGCCAAGGTTGCCAGGTGCACGGTGTAGCCTCCGACACATTGGTGCGGCTGGCTTCCGGGTTGGATGCGCGCTGTGTTAAGAAGCAGTGCGGCTGGTTGGGTTCTGTATCGGAGGACGCATGACATTCAACCTTCGTCTCTCCCGAGCCCGTACGGGAGTTGTAGCGATGAGACAAGATAGTAGCTACTACAACAATTGGATACCACGAAATTGGGGAGAAAAAGGGGTAAAAATGTAAAAAAATTAAATTAAATAAAAATGTAAATATAAAAAATAAATATAAATATGTAAATATATATATAAAGAAAATAAATTAAAAATAAATAAATAACATATAAATAGAGGACAAAACACACATCACGACAAGACAGACAACACAAAACTACATAGAGAGAGACCTAAGACAACAACATAGCAAGGCAGCAACACATGACAATGCAGCATAGTAGCAACACAACATGACAATAACATGGTAGCAACACCACATGGTAGCAGCACAAAACATGGTACAAACATTATTGGCACAGACAACAGCACAAAGGGCTAGAAGGTAGAGACAACAATACATCACGCAAAGCAGCCACAACTCTCAGTTAGAGTGTCCATGATTGAGTCGTTGAATGAAGAGATTGAGATAAAACTGTCCAGTTTGAGTGTTTGTTGCAGCTCATTCCAGTCGCTAGGTGCAGCGAACTGAAAAGACAAGCGACCCAGGGATGTGTGTGCTTTGCAGACCTTTAACAGAATGTGATTGGCAAAACGGGTGTTGTATGTGGAGGATGAGGGTTGCAGTAGATACCTCAGATAGTGGGGAGTGAGGCTTTTACAAATAAGCATCAACCAGTGGGTCTTACGACGGGTTTACAGAGTTGACCAGTTTACCAGTATAGAGATGTCCTATGAGGAGCATTGGTGGCAAATCTGATGGCTGAATGGTAAAGTGCATCTATCCACTCGAGAGCACCTTACCTGCCGATCTATAAACTATGTCTCCATAACCTAGCATGGATAGGATGGTCATCTGAATCAGGGTTAGTTTGGCAGCTGGGGTGAAAGAGGAGCGATTACGATAGAGGAAACCAAGTCTAGATTTAACTTTAGCCTGCAGCTTTGATATGTGCTGAGAGAAGTACTTATATGAGGGAACTACCTCTAGCTCTAAACCCTCAGCGGTAGTAATCACACCTGTGGGGAGAGGGGCATTCTTCTTACCAAACCACATAACCTTTGTTTTGGAGGTGTTCAGAACAAGGTAAAGGGTAGAAAAGGTTGTTGGACACTAAGAGAGCTTTGTTGTAGAGCATTTAACACAACATCCGGGCAGGGGCCAGCTGAGTATAAGACTGTATCATCTGCATATAAATGGATGAGAGAGCTTCCCACTGCCTGAGCTAAGTTGTTGATGTAAATTGAGAAGAGCGTGGGGCCTAGGATTGAGCCTTGGGGTACTCCCTTGGTGACAGGCAGTGGCTGAGACAGCAGATTTTCTAACTTTATACACTGCACTCTTTGAGAGATGTAGTTAGCAAACCAGGCCAAAGACCCATCAGAGACACCAATATTCCTTAGCCGGCCCACCAGAATGGAATGGTCTACCACATAAAAAGCTTTGGCCAAGTCAATAAAAATAGCAGCACAACATTGCTTAGAATCAAGGGCAATGGCGACATCATTGAGAACCTTTAAGGTTGCAGTGACACATCCATAACCTAAGCAGAAACCAGATTGAATACCAGAGAGAATACTTTAGATAAAGAAGGCCAGTCAGTTGATTATTGACATGTTTTTCCAACACTTTTGATAAACAGGGCAAAATAGAAATAGGCCTATAACAGTTAGGATCAGCTTGATCTCCCCCTTTAAATAAAGGACGAACTGTGGCTGCCTTCCAAGCAATGGAGAGACAGGTTAAAATGGTTGGAGATAGGCTTGGCGATGATAGGGGCAGCAACCTTAAAGAAGAAAGGGTCTAAACCATCTGACCCAGATGTTTTTTTGGGGTCAAGTTTCAGGAGCTCCTCTAGCACCTCGGACTCAGTGACTGCCTGCAGGGAGAAACTTTGTAGCGGGGCAGGGGAAAAAGAGGGAGAAGCATCGGGGATAGTCGCATTAAAAGGGGTGGGAGATGAGGAAATGTTGGACAGGCAAGGAGGCATGGCTGAGTCAAAAAGGAATCCTGACTTAATGAAGTGGTGATTAAAGAGCTCAGCCATGTGCTTCTTGTCAGTAACAAGCATATCATCAACATTAAGGGACATGGGCAGCTATGAGGAGGAGGGTTTATTCTCCAGGTCTTTAACCGTTTTCCAGAACTTCTTGGGGTTAGACCCACAGAGAGAGAACTGCTCCTTAAAGTAACTAACTTTGGCCTTCCGGATAGCATGAGTGCAATTATTTCTCCTTTGCCTGAACGAGAGCCAGTCAGCCTGAGTATGCGTGTGCAGAGCCTTTCGCCAAATGCAACTCTTGAGGTGGAGTAACTCTGCAAGATCACAGTCGAACCAGGGGCTAAACCTGTTTTTAATTCTCATTTTCTTTATGGGGGCGTTTGTTAACAATACCACTGAAAATATCAAAAAGAAGGTCCAAGCGTCTTCGACAGAGGGGATCAAGCTGATTATATACCATTTTACAGAGGCCAGTTCATGAAGGAAGGCTTACTCATTAAAGTTTTTTAGCAAGCGTCTATGACAAATCAGGACAGGTAATTTCACTGAGAAGCCATTTCAAACACAGGCTGTAAAACAGTGATCACTAAGGTCATTACAGAAAACACCAGACTGATCGCTATTAGGATTATTTGCGAGGAAAACATCAAGAAGAGTAGCCTTTTCTGTGTGTTTGGAGTCATACCTTGTCAGATTGGTAATAATCTGAGAAAGATTTAGGGAGTCCCATTGCTTTAGGACTGGTGGTTTAAGCATGTTCCATTTTAGGTCACCTAGCAGGACAAATTTGAACTTAGTGTAAGGGGCCAGGAGAGAGCTTAGGGCAGGTAGGGTACAGGCTGGTGCTGATGGAGGACGATAGCACCCAGCAACAGTTAACAAAGAGCTATTTGAAAGTTTAATACTTAAAACCATCAAATTAAATTGTTTGGGGCGAGACTTGGTGGAGACAACCGAGCACTGAAGGTGATCCTTGGTAAAAGAGTGCCACTACCCCACCTTTGGAAGATCTGTCTTGCCGAAAAAGGTTATAACAAGAAAGGTTAACATCAGTATTCAAAACACTCTTCCTTAATTAACCACGTCTCAGTAATGACCAACACATCTGGATTGGAGCTCTGAACCCACACTTTCAATTGATCCATTTTAGGTAATACGCTTCTAGTGTTAACGTGCAGAAAACCCAGGCTTTTACAGGAGCAGAAATCAGTGAAGCATATATCAGAGCACAAGTCAGAATTGGGGCTAGCAACAGTAGATGGGCCAGGGTGTACATGCACATTTCCATATCATCAACAGTAATACAATCAAGGCACGGCAGAGGACAGGGAGAGCTCTGCAGTGCTGATTTATGACATCTGAATGTGTATCAGATGGCAACAAGATCATAGTGTACAGCAATTTCATCAGGTAACATGAATCCAAAGCCGGCGAGAGTTGTTTAGAATGGGATGGGAGGCCAAAAGTCTGTGTAACCAATAGAGAGTCAAAGTCCCGAGTGTGGGAACAAACATAGTCTGCCCCACGGTTGGGTGAAGAAAGTTGGTAGTCAACAAAGATTGCAGGAGTCATGAGGCAAATAGCAAAATAGCGAAATGCACAAGAAAAAAATCAAATATTTAATGACTTGGGGCTAGCCATTGTAAGTTCAGAGTCACTCTTCCCAACAGTGCATGGGGGGGACCCAGACAGGGGGAGACTGCCAAGGGCAGACGATGAACAGATCAGCCAGGTGGAATCCAAGCAGCAGTGCAGCAGGCATCGGGAGTAGGTGTCACACCCACTTGGGAGAAGCTTTATTTCCGGAGGCAGATTTCGTGTAGAAAATGCCAGTGGATGGTCTTTGGACAGCAGGAAGGGGCTTCAATGCCTCTTGATCTGGGTGGGGTAGCCTGCCATTTGTTGGGATCTAAGGCTTCGACACCTCTCGCTTCACACGTCAGTGCTAATTGAAGTTGTATCTCTTTGTCCTAGCATGGCTTGGTAGCCTGAGCATTCAGTCCTTATTAAGTAAAATATATATTTGTAATGTATTTTTTCTTCTTGGCTTTTGAAAGTAAAAAAATGCTTCAGACTAAGCATTACTCACTCAACTCCAGATTAGATGGGGTTTTCAGGTCTCTGCTTGTTTGCCAGAGCATTTGATGTATAGTTTGGGAATAATAATCCTTGAGTGTAGGAAGCATTCCAAGTAATTCCATCCAAAATCATGTTGTAGGTTTGGAGTTTTGATTTGGAGTGAAGGTTATGTTGTTTAGGGTAGCATCCTGAATATGTCCCTCCCAAAAAATGTAAATTTGTCTAACTCTAAATCGATCTATATTTAAAAACATCTCTCTGGGGATCCTGTGGCAATGTGTTAACCCACATTAGAGTATATTACGCAACCATTATGTCATGATGGAAGAGGGTTGGATATAGATTCATATAATGTACATACAGTGCATTCGGTACATATTCAGACCCCTTGACTGTTTCCACATTTTGTTATGTTACACCCTTATTCTAAAAATGGATTAAATCTTCACACAAAAGCCATTATGACAAAGCAAAAACAGATTTTTAGAAATTTTAGCAAATTTATAAAAACACAGTGGCATCCATCATTCTTAAAAACTTATTAGGGCTGAGATCCCGTTAACGGGATCGATATGACAACAGCCAGCCAGTGAAAGTGCAGGGCGCCAAATTCAAAACAACAGAAATCTCATAACTAAAATTCCTAAAACATACAAGTATCTTATACCATTTTAAAGGCAATCTTGTTGTTAATCCCACCACAGTGTCCGATTTCTAATAGGCTTTACAGCGAAAGCAGCACAAACGATTATGTTAGGTCAGAGCCAAGTCACAGAAAAACACAGCCATTTTTCCAGCCAAAGAGAGGAGTCACAAAAATCAGAAATAGAGATAGAATGAATCACTAACCTTTGATGATCTTCATCAGATGACACTCATAGGACTTCATGTTACACAATACATGTATGTTTTGTTCGATAAAGGTCATATTTATATAAAAAAATCTCAGTATACATTGGCGCGTTATGTTCAATAGTTCCAAAAACATCCAGTGATTTTGCAGAGAGCCACATCAATTTACAGAAATACTCATTATAAATGTTGATGAAAATACAAGTGTTATACATGGAACTTTAGATAAACTTCTCCTTAATGCAACCGCAGTGTCAGATAAAAAAAAAGCTTTACGGAAAAAGCAAACCATGCAATAATCTGAGTACGGCGCTCAGAGACGCAACAAGCCAAAATGATATCCGCCATATTGTGCAGTCAACAGAAGACAGAAATAACATTATAAATATTCACTTACCTTTGATGATCTTCACCAGAATGCACTCCCAGGAATTCCAGTTCCACAATACATGTTTGATTTGTTCGATAATGTCCATCATTTATGTCCAAATAGCTACTTTTGTTAGCACATTTTGTAAACAAATCCAAAGTCATGAAGCGCATTCACTAGAAGCAGACAAAATGTCAAAAGGTTCCGTTACAGTCCGTAGAAACATGTCAAACGATGTATAGAATCAATCTTTAGGATGTTTTTAACATAAATCTTCAATAATGTTCCAACCAGAGAATTCCTTTGTCTTCAGAAAAGCAATGGAACGCAATCTACCTCTCATGTGAATGCGTGTGACCAGCTTGTGGCTCTCTGCCAGACCACTGACTCAAAGAGCCCTTATGAGCCCCTCCTTTATAGTAGAAGCATCAAACAAGTTTCTAAAGACTGTTTACATCTAGTGGAAGCCTTAGGAAGTGCAACATGACCAATATCCCACTGTATCTTCAATAGGGAATGAGTTGAAAATCGACCAACCTCAGATTTCCCACTTCCTGGTTGGAATTTTTCTCAGGTTTTTGCCTGCCATATGAGTTCTGTTATACTCACAGACATCATTCAAACAGTTTTAGAATCTTCAGAGTGTGTTCTAATCAAATATACTAATAATATGCATATATTAGCAACTGGGACTGAGGAGCAGGCAGTTTACTCTGGGCACCTTATTCATCCAAGCTACTCAATACTGCCCCCAGCCATAAGAAGTTAAATGGAAGAAGCTTGGAACTTCCAAGACTCTTCCTAGAGCTGGCCACCCGGCCAAACTGAGCAATCGGGGGAGAAAGCCTTGCACCCGATGGTCACTCTGACAGAGCTCCAGAGTTCCTATGTGGAGATGGGAGAACCTTCCAGAAGGACAACCATCTCTGCAGCACTCCACCAATCAGGCCTTTATGGCAGAGTGGCCAGACGGAAGCCACTCCTCAGTAAAAGGCACATGACAGCCCACTGGTCTGATGAAACCAAGATTGAACTCTTTGGCCTGAATGCCAAGCGTCACGTCTGGAGGAAACTTGGAATCATTCTTACGGTGAGCATCGTGGTGGCAGCATCATGCTGTGGGGATGTTTTTCAGCGGGAGGGACTGGGTGACGAGTACGATCGAGGGAAAGATGAATGGCGTAAAGTACAAGTTTGTACTTGTAGCGTCATACCGAAGAAGACTTGAGGCTGTAACTGCTGCCAAAGGTTCTTCAACAAAGTACTGAATACTTAATCGTGATATTTCAGATTTTTTATATACATTTGCAAAAATTTCGAAAAACCTGTTTTTGCTTTGTCATTATGGGGTATTGAGTGTAGATTGCTGAGGGAAAAAAATCTATTTCATCCATTTTATAATAAGGCTGTAATGTAACAAAATGTGGAAAAAGTCAAGGGGTCTGAATACTTTCCGAATGCACTATATCTGCCTTCCCAGTCATGAAATCCATAGATTAGGGCCTCATGAATTTATTTAAATTGACTGATTTCCTTACATGAACTGTAACTTCAGATCTGTAACATCTTTGAAATTGTGGCATGTTGGATTTATATTTTTATTCAGTGTTTGAAATACCTGTAACGGCTTTCTTCCGTCGAAGGAGAGGAGGACCAAAATGCAGCGTGGTTAGAGTTCATGGTTTTTAATAAGAGAAACTAAACATGAACACAATTGCAAAAACAACAAACGTGGCAAAACCCAAAACAGTCCTATCTTGTGCAGAGAACACAAGGACAGGAAACAACCACCCACAAACCCCAACACAAAACAAGCTACCTATATATGGTTCCCAATCAGAGACAATGACTAACACCTGCCTCTGATTGAGAACCATATCAGGCCATACATAGAAACGGACAAACTAGACACACAACATAGAATGCCCACCCAGCTCACGTCCTGACCAACACTAAAACAAGGAAAACACAAAAGAACTATGGTCAGAACGTGACAATACCTGTACTGTATATTATTTATATTCAACTCTATATATTCCGAGCCCAACTATTACTTCCAGAAAAAAATCTAATAAAATGGACTGAAGTAAACACTTTCATGGTAACAATGCAAATCTGATGAGTAAAGCTGAAAGTCGATTAGATTTCTGCTGGCTGAAGGGATGGAGAGAAAACAAACACAGAGAGGGAATGCTTAGAAAACTGGAGTAATTGAAAGGTGTGGCAGATAAGACCAGAATATTCCACACAGGGGCATCCTTTTAATGGAATCCATTAAAAGAAATCTGCCAATCTGACTAGTTCTATGTAACCTAGTTGTCTCCTAGATGTTTACAGAATGTATGGACAGCCAGGCAGTTTGTTCTTTTGTTTTATCAATGATTTTCTGCTAATAGACAAAGAGCTGTCAATCAGTTCACACTTCTTTTGAGCAGATGTGTTATTTTTACCAGATAGAAGGAAGAATAACATGCTAATGGCAATTGCGAGTCACCTTAGTGACCAATAATGCAAAGTAATGAACTTTCACGCTTCCATTGCACTTAAAACCAGGCGGAGGTAAAAAAAGAAGCGAACCATTAGCCAGTTACCATGGTCCACTGTGCATACATTGTACGTATGTATTATATACAGTGTACATGTAATATATTGATCTGTATGATAATAATGAATCCGAATGTTCCCAAATGATTTGAACTGCTTCTGATTTAGAGGAATGGCGTTGAGACTATTGTCACTACCGTCAGCTAGAAACTATCCAAGTAGTTCAACATTTCTCTTGCCCTTGAAGAAAGACAGTAACGCATTAGAGAAAAATCACACCACTTTTTATTAATTATGCTTAGCAAATGAGATTATGCATAGCTGTCAGGCCTCACACATTGGATGGGAAGGGGGTGCTTTTCACTTTCCTTGCCATGCCTAATTTCATTATTCTATTAAACATGCTTCATTAACAATGACGGAATTAACCAATTTGCCTCTGGAGTATTAAAAGAGTCACACTGGAATATGATGATGTGATATCAGATTTTACCCTTAGCATGTAATGTACATAATGTGATTCTCCATGTCTAATAGGCTTGGGTTTGAGGTAGCTGTGATCATGTGATATTAAATGATAAAAAGTGTCAAAAGTGCACTAAAATAAGAGTAAACAGTGAAATTTCATTCGCGCCGACAGAAACAAACATCTTTCTGGTAAGAAGACGGGCGGGGGCGTATGTCTTATGGCCAACGTGACATGGTGTGATGAAAGAAACATACAGGAACTCAAATCCTTCTGTTCACCTGATTTAGAATTCCTCACAATCAAATGTAGACCGCATTATCTACCAAGAGAATTCTCTTCGATTATAATCACAGCCGTATATATCCCCCCCCAAGCAGACACATCGATGGCTCTGAACAAACTTTATTTAACTCTCTGCAAACTGGAAACGATTTATCCGGAGGCTGCATTCATTGTAGCTGGGGATTTTAACAAGGCTAATCTGAAAACAAGACTCCCTAAATTTTATCAGCATATCGATTGCGCAACCAGGGGTGGAAAGACCCTGGATCATTGTTACTCTAACTTCCGCGACGCATATAAGGCCCTGCCCCGCCCCCTTTCGGAAAAGCTGACCACGACTCCATTTTGTTGATCCCTGCCTACAGACAGAAACTAAAACAAGAAGCTCCCACGCTGAGGTCTGTCCAACGCTGGTCCGACCAAGCTGACTCCACACTCCAAGACTGCTTCCATCACGTGGACTGGGAGATGTTTCGTATTGCATCAGACAACAACATTGACGAATACGCTGATACAGTGTGCGAGTTCATTAGAACGTGCGTTGAAGATGTCGTTCCCATAGCAACGATTAAAACATTCCCTAACCAGAAACCGTGGATTGATGGCAGCATTCGTGTGAAACTGAAGGCACGAACCACTGCTTTTAATCAGGGCAAGGTGTCTGGTAACATGACTGAATACAAACAGTGCAGCTATTCCCTCCGCAAGGCTATCAAACAAGCTAAGCGCCAGTACAGAGACAAAGTAGAATCTCAATTCAACGGCTCAGACACAAGAGGTATGTGGCAGGGTCTACAGTCAATCACGGACTACAGGAAGAAACCCAGCCCAGTCACGGACCAGGATGTCTTGCTCCCAGGCAGACTAAATAACTTTTTGCCTGCTTTGAGGACAATACAGTGCCACTGACACGGCCTGCAACGGAAACATGCGGTCTCTCCTTCACTGCAGCCGAAGTGAGTAAGACATTTAAACGTGTTAACCCTCGCAAGGCTGCAGGCCCAGACGGCATCCCCAGCCGCGCCCTCTGAGCATGCACAGACCAGCTGGCCGGTGTGTTTACGGACATATTCAATCAATCCCTATACCAGTCTGCTGTTCCCACATGCTTCAAGAGGGCCACCATTGTTCCTGTTCCCAAGAAAGCTAAGGTAACTGAGCTAAACGACTACCGCCCCGTAGCACTCACATCCGTCATCATGAAGTGCTTTGAGAGACTAGTCAAGGACCATATCACCTCCACCCTACCTGACACCCTTGACCCACTCCAATTTGCTTACCGCCCAAATAGGTCCACAGACGATGCAATCTCAACCACACTGCACACTGCCCTAACCCATCTGGACAAGAGGAATACCTATGTGAGAATGCTGTTCATCGACTACAGCTCGGCATTCAACACCATAGTACCCTCCAAGCTCGTCATCAAGCTCGAGACCCTGGGTCTCGACCCCGCCCTGTGCAACTGGGTACTGGACTTCCTGACGGGCCGCCCCCAGGTGGTGAGGGTAGGCAACAACATCTCCTCCCCGCTGATCCTCAACACTGGGGCCCCACAAGGGTGCGTTCTGAGCCCTCTCCTGTACTCCCTGTTCACCCACGACTGCGTGGCCATGCACGCCTCCAACTCAATCATCAAGTTTGCGGACGACACAACAGTGGTAGGCTTGATTACCAACAACGACGAGACGGCCTACAGGGAGGAGGTGAGGGCCCTCGGAGTGTGGTGTCAGGAAAATAACCTCACACTCAACGTCAACAAAACTAAGGAGATGATTGTGGACTTCAGGAAACAGCAGAGGGAACACCCCCTATCCACATCGATGGAACAGTAGTGGAGAGGGTAGCAAGTTTTAAGTTCCTCGGCATACACATCACAGACAAACTGAATTGGTCCACTCACACAGACAGCATTGTGAGGAAGGCGCAGCAGCGCCTCTTCAACCTCAGGAGGCTGAAGAAATTCGGCTTGTCACCAAAAGCACTCACAAACTTCTACAGATGCACAATCGAGAGCATCCTGGCGGGCTGTATCACCGCCTGGTATGGCAACTGCACCGCCCTCAACCGTAAGGCTCTCCAGAGGGTAGTGAGGTCTGCACAACGCATCACCGGGGGCAAACTACCTGCCCTCCAGGACACCTACACCACCCGATGCTACAGGAAGGCCATAAAGATCATCAAGGACATCAACCACCCGAGCCACTGCCTGTTCACCCCGCTGCCATCCAGAAGGCGAGGTCAGTACAGGTGCATCAAAGCTGGGACCGAGAGACTGAAAAACAGCTTCTATCTCAAGGCCATCAGACTGTTAAACAGCCACCACTAACATTGAGTGGCTACTGCCAACACACTGTCAATGACACTGACTCTACTCCAGCCACTTTAATCATGGGAATTGATGGGAAATGATGTAAATATATCACTAGCCACTTTAAACAATGCTACCTTATATAATGTTACTTACCCTACATTGTTCATCTCATATGCATACGTTGATACTGTACTCTATATCATCGACTGCATCCTTATGTAATACATATATCACTAGCCACTTTAACTATGCCACTTGGTTTACATACTTATCTCATATGTATATACTGTACTCAATATCATCTACTGTATCTTGCCTATGCTGCTCTGTACCATCACTCATTCATATATCCTTATGTACATATTCTTTATCCCCTTACACTGTGTATGACAGTAGTTTTTTTTGGAATTGTTAGTTAGATTACTTGCTCGTTATTACTGCATTGTTGGAACTAGAAGCACAAGCATTTCGCTACACTCGCATTAACATCTGCTAACCATGTGTATGTGACAAATAAAATTTGATCTGATTTGATTTGAGGTTGAGAAGGCAATGCATGGGAGAGAGAAAGTATGTCAACTCAGCCTAATAGTTAACTATAACTATGCGACTGACTCACTGTAATAGGGGGTCCTGTCTCGATATCTGAGGTAGTGGAATTTGACAGGTGGAGGAAAGCTACAATTATCAACTGATATGTCTCTACTTCAAGATGGTGAGAGATGTTATTTACCTTCCGGAATACAGTGTCTTTAGAGGTATTGTATTACGCAGAAAGGAAATGTTCATTTGAAATATGTCTGTATTTGCCTTGCTTTCACTCGACTGTATTTAACAGCATTAAGCTTAAACTCTTACAGAAAGCTTATACAGTTCAGTCCTTGTTTCCTGTGAGGGTATAGTCAGATTAACCTGAATTAAAGCTGAAGGCACATTCTAATGAACATCTTGCTAATGCACATGTAATCCACCCAGAATGGGGATGAACTAAATACCTAGGCAACTGTCGGCTTGTAATGTTCCTGCTTGTCAAGTCTTCAATACTAACCTTCTATCTCGCTTCTTTGGCTTTCAAACTGATAAACTGAGGCTTGTTATGAGTAAGCATTCTCTTCTATCAAGTCAGTTAATTCTTATGGAGTTCAGAGAAGGAGACAGATATTAAATCTAGCTAAGCAGCTACGGAGGTGTGGTAGGGTTAGGGGAAAATAATAAAGATATTTTTAAATATATGCGGGATTGGAAATTATGCAGACAATTACATTGTTAGAACCCACAATCTATCTGCAATATTAAAGCTAATCTACCCCCTAAAAAATACAATAATAATCAAATTTAAAAAAGCAGCTGCGTGACAAAATACAGTTATTTGTTTTGGTTTCCAGAGTAAATGACATCATTAGCTGGGAGAATACGGGCCAGGAAAGAGCAGGAAAGAGCTTCCTGTGCCATTCCAGTTTAAAAGCCTTATGATTACATCTCATTCTTTCTGCATTTAATATACTCAAATATCCAAGGGAACAGCAAAGTGTAAAGTCACAGTAAAGTATAGTGCTTTCAGAAAGTATTCACACCCCTTGACTTGTTCTACACTTTGTTGTGTTAGAGCCTGAATTTAAAATGGATACAATTTAGATATTGTGTTCCTGGCCTACACACAATATCCCATAATGTTAAAGTGGAATTATGTTTTTATAAAAGTTTAGAATTCATTACAAATGAAAAGCTGAAATGTCTTATTCAACCCATTTATTATGACAAGCCTAAATAAGTTAAGGAGTAAAAATGTCCTTAACAATTCACATAATAAGTTGCATGAACTCACTCTGTGAAATAATAGTGTTTAACATTCTCGAATGACTACATCTCTGTACCCCACACATACAATTATCTGTAAGGTTCCTCAGTTGAGCAGTGAATTTAAAACACAGATTCAACCACAAAGACCTGGGAGGTTTTCCAATGCCTCGCAAAGAGGGGCACCTATTGGTAGATGAGTAAAAAATAAAAAGCTGACATTTAATATCCCTTTAAGCATGGTGAAGTTACAAATGGCAGAGGTTGAGCAAGTACCATACATCATTTAATCTCATAGTGGACACTCCACCTTTTGGCTAAATGCATTGTTTGAGCTAACAGGCTGACCAGAATAAATCCATTGAGCTTTTCCAAAAACATTTCCAGGAAAACATTGGAGCACTTTCTCATGATATGAAAATGTACATTGTCGTAAAGTAATCAATATCAGTGAAAAGAATATCTGTCATCAAATGCTAATTTACATGTTTTGATATGTCACAGTTTCCCATTATAGTGTACTAATTTTAACCAGGGCCCATAAAGTAGTGCACTAAATAGGCAGTAGGGTGCCATTTGGGATGCAACCATGGCTTTCCTACTCTCCATGTGCCTGAACTGAATGAGAATCTTTCGGCTTCTCACATTGCAATATTAAGACAACCAGTAGGTATAGATGTCTACAGGTTCAAGAAAACAACTGTTTCAATTATTCGTATTGCTTTGTAAGAAGTGAGGCAGAAAAGGGATAAAACATCCTGTGTACATGTTTGTCTGTACTTCTCTACTTTGTCAAACTGGCAATGAAGTGTGTACACACTGAAGTAGGCAATGATAGGAAGGTGGTTTCATAGTGTGGGTAGTAGCCTACTGTGCATAACATAAGACAGTGATGCAATCATAAACTATTACAGTCACCAGTAGTATAGAGGGTTTTCCTTAAGAAGGCAGGTAGCTTAGCGGTTTCCGTTGGGAAAAATCTGTTGATGTGGCTTTGAGTAGGGCACTTAACCCTAGTTTGCACCAGTGGTGCCATACTACTATGGCTGAACCTGTAAAACAACACATTTAACTGAACCTATCCGGTGTATGTGACAATAAAACATAAATATTTTATTTTTAAACAGAAATAGATTTTTATAAAATACTTTATTTTTGGACAATTGTCCATTATTCATCCAGGGTCCTATCATCATCAGGGGATTCCCTGTAGTCCCACAGTGACATTTAACACATTACTGGTGCAGCACTGTGTAATGTGCTTGGGTTTTGGCCCCTGAACCCAGAGACACCAATTTCACTGAGATGTATCTGCTGCCTCACCCCCACCGAGCAGCAGAGATGTGGCACCCTATTCCCCCACCCCCCAAAAAAAGTATTCAGAACCTTTACTCAGTACTTTGTTGAAGCACCATTGGCAGTGATTATAGCCTTGAGTCGTACTGGGTATGATGCTACAAGCTTGGCACACCTGTATTTGGGGAGTTTCTCCAAATCTTCTCTGCAGATACTCTCAAGCTCTGTCAAGTTGGATGGGTGTGTCGCTGCACAGCTATTTTCAGGTCTCTCCAGAGATGTTCGATCGGGTTCAAATCTGGGCTCTGGCTGGGCCACTTCAGGACATTCAGAAACTTGTCCCAAAGCCACTCCTGAGTTGTCTTGGCTGTGTGCTTAGGGTCGTTGTCCAGTTGGAAGGTGAACCTTCACCTCAGTCTGGTGCTGCCGCCACCATGCTTCACCATAGGGATGGTGCATGTTTCCTCCAGTTGTGACACTTGGCATTCAGGCCAAAGAGTTCAATCTTGGTTTCATCAGACCAGAGAATCTGTCATGTGCCTTTTACTAAGGAGTGGTTTCCATCTTTGCTACACTTCCCCAGATATGTGCTTTGACACAATCCTGTCTTGGAGCTCTACGGACAATACCTTCGACCTCATGGCTTGGTTTTTGCTCTTGTGGGACCTTATATAGACAGGTGTGTGCCTTTCCAAATCATGTCCAATCAATTGAATTTACCAAAGGTGGAATCCAATCATGTTGTAGAAACATCTCAAGGATGTTTTTCATTATGGGGTATTGTGTGTAGATTGATGAGGAAATATTTTTATTTAATCAATTTTAGAATAGGGCTGTAAACGTAACAAAATGTGGAAAAAGTCAAGGGGTCTGAATACTTTCCAAATGCACTGTACAGACACATTACTTTATTTTGCACAAACATCAAGACCACAAATATTTCTCCAGTTTAAAATGTGCATATTTGCATTGTTATCATCTTTGCAAAATGAGTTTGATGAGGCAAACATTGTTTCAATATACATACATTCAATTTCCACAATTCAATCCATTTAGTGGATCAAATAAGCATCTCACATTTAATGGTAACAAATTGGTCATAATTTGTAGAATCCGCTCAGCAGGGCCAGGTTGGAGTCTGGCTGGGGGAAGGGGAAATGAGGTGAGAAATAAACCATGATGCATCCCAAATGGTACCCTATTCCCTATACAGTGCACTACCTTTGATCAGGTCACACAGGGGATGAAGAGGGGATGGTGGACAAAAGGGCCTGGTGGGTGAAAAACGTCAGTCACTACTAACACCACCAGTGTATTCTGTTCACCAAGGGGGAAATGGCCACAGTGTTGCAAAGACGGCGTTAGACTTTCCATTTTGAGCTGTGCACTTCACAGAAAATAGCGCTGGCAGTAGGGCTAAAGGTCCAGGAGTGTGCCCAAAATATTTTTGCTATTTTCACTGTGGGAATTATGAGTGCAATAGCAGTTGGTGGAGCGAAAGGGCTGGGCTTTGAATAATACATAAATTATACATGTGAGGAGGGCCCTCACTGTCCAATCAGCATGTTTCATAGCTTAATACTGCATGCAGTTATCTTAAGTTCTGTAGGTTATTGACAGTCTTTGCATTGTCTTCTCCAATTCGGCTGGGGGCACAATTCTCATCCTAGTCCATTGTGGATTGATACAGTTTGTTAAATAGCATAGGCTACAGTAATGAGTAATAGCAGCAGTTAAAACACATCCAGTGCTCAATATGTGTAGAGTGTTGAAGTCAATATTGTTGTACATAGCTTCAAGGTGTATAGGCCCATTTACGCATGGCACTTATCCTCAAATAAAAAAAAACTAGGCTCCTGCTCCTGTGCTGTTTGTGTGAGGCACATATCGTTGATATGGTGTTATAGGACTGAATCATGTGTATATGTTTGGATGTGCGCGATACAAGCTGAATGGAGTAGCCTATGCACTGCAGGTAGGCTGACGTGAATTCTGAAAAATGCTAAATCATGAGCGACCATTTAGAAGCCTGTAATGGATAGGCTACTTGGCTAATGCATGGTCAGGATAAGAAAGACACGACAGACGCATCGCTGTTGAACCAGCTTTCATTATAGTAGGGTAAGGGTAGCCTATAAGGGCTTGTTTTTTAATCAAACTAAACAGAGAAAAAAAGCTAACAATTATGTAAATGTTCCTAAATACGAGTGTCACCGGATTATCTCATCTCTTATTCCATGACGGGCATTTTACGCACATCCAAAATAATAACAGGAGCCGGCTCAAATAATGTACAATAGAAAGGGGATTCTCCCAAACCTGATATTTTTGCATATGGGCACTGTGCATCAAGGCTGTACAGACTGCCCTTGCCCTGTCAAAATCTATTCCATAACCAAACTCGTTACCATGGTCTAAAATATCCGCACCAGCGCTGCCTGAAATTGGCACTTTGGCGAACGTTTTTAAGGAAGAACGCACCTCCGATATTGCCACCCCTTCCACCTCAGCGCAAGAGAGCTCATATAAGACAGGTAAAGGACAAATCCTTTGCTAGGGTTTGAAAATAGGAGAGCGCCGACTTTAACACGCTAACCTTTACCGGATCGGTGTCTCTAAACCGGGACGTTTGTTGCTCAATATGCGATAATGTGACTAGAAAATGTTGGATACAACAGTCAACTTTCTGGGACATAGCCATGTCTTATATGGGCCGAAAGCTTAAATTCTTATTAATCCAACGGCAGTGTCCAATTTACAGTAGCTATTACAGAAGAAAAAAAAAGATCATGCTATTGTTTGAGGATAGTGCACAACAACAAAACACTTTTTATCACGGCAACTGGTTTGATTCATTCACCTCTAAAGGTAAATAATGTACTTACATTCAGTAATCTTGCTCTGATTTGTCATCCTGAGGGTCCCAGAGATAAAATGTAGCATAGTTTTGTTTGATAAAATACTATGTGCAAAGTACTAATTAAAAAAAAACTAAAATACTACTAATACTATATTCAAATGTAGCAACTGGGTTCTATAATTTGACCCCACTGCTGTCTCTGGCTCAAAATATTGTGTAGCGAGATAATTCTTCTCTGGATCAGTCTGAAACTTTGCACACACACTGCTGTCATCTTGTGGACAAAATCTAAATTGCATCTGGGAACCTATGTTAATGTATGGCCTTTCTCTTGCATTTCAAAGATGCTGAAAAAAAAAGATTTGTATAATCTTTTACCAGATCTAATGTGTTACACTCTCCTACATTATTTTCACATTTCCACAAAGTTCAAAGTGTTTCCTTTCAAAAGGTACCAAGTATATGCATATCCTTGCTTCAGGTCCTGAGCTAGAGGCAGTTAGATTTGGGTTTGTGGTTTTAGGCTAAAATTGAAAAAAAGGGTCCAATCCTTAAGAACCCTGCAAACAAAATTGCAAATGAGCAT
The DNA here is from genome assembly GCF_018296145.1 of Oncorhynchus tshawytscha. Classification (NCBI taxonomy): domain Eukaryota; kingdom Metazoa; phylum Chordata; class Actinopteri; order Salmoniformes; family Salmonidae; genus Oncorhynchus; species Oncorhynchus tshawytscha. The sequence continues at coordinate 52,641,018 of NC_056438.1, read as the reverse complement.
GTGATCATTGCCAGCTGAAAACAAATAGAGCCCGGTGTACCCGACAATACTTCAAAACAACTTGGACCAATTTTGAATGGTTTTTTTTTTCCATTGTAGTGAGGGTTTGAGATGTGTATCTCTATCGAACCAGAGGGAGGTGATGGAACAATCATCTGACAACCTCCTTTAATTTACCTGTGAACCGCCTCTCTGAGGAAACCAGCACACCCATGTAACGCGGATGAAACTATGAAACTGACACAATTGGCTAGGCTCCTGTCTGCCAAAAGTCTGCATCGCTACTGAGAAAATGACATCAAATGAAGATAGCAGGGGGGAAACAGCCTGTCATGGTTAGGAGCCAAAGGGAGGTCTGTGGGCTTCATTTGATGCCACTTTTCCCAAACTCATTTTATAACTAATACATAATATGCTACAAACTATTCATGTAGTTGTGATGTTTGGAGTTCACAAGCAGGTTGTTCCCATCTGCAGTGATCAGATAAACAGGAAGAGAACTTCATAATTATATTCTCAGAGAGGAGGAGCCATATTACCACACACATCAACAAAGGACTCTATTAAATCAGTTTGAACAGGTTGTTATGCAACAGACATTACACAATGAACATAATGAACCTTGAAACCTCAGAGAGAAAAAAATGTCTTTCCAGTTTAGTGGGTACTTAAGTGAAAAATCAGGGTCCGTATGTATTAAGTATCTCAGAGTAGGAGTGCTGATGTAGGATCAGGTACCTCCTTGTCCATGAATCTTATTAAAAGGCTAAACTGATCCCAAATCAGCAGTCCTACTCTGAGACACTTCATACATAAGGCCCTGGATCTTCTTAAAAACAGCCCACCCATCTAATCTGCAGTCATATCTTTGAACTATAGATGACAATATCTCATAAACTCCACTCAACCAGAGGCTCAGAGCCAGTCAAGCAGTGAGATATCTGATATCTGAGCACAAATCCATGACGATCACACGCATCCCGTCCACTGTGATCACACACATCCTGTCCACTGTGGAGGAAAGTGGAAGCCTTCCACTTGACTCCCTTTAGCTTGGGTGATAGCCTTTAGCAGAGACATCTAATCAAATTACTCATACAGTACATCAAATCAAATAAACACAGACAAAAGCTGTTCAAAAACTAAACCCAAAGCTGACAATAAATACTTGCTTGGAACTGAATGATGAAAATATTTCCTAAAACATATGGTAATGTGAAATAAATTGCAATTGAGGATAATAACAATGGCATACTGTGGCACAAATCTGTGGCTCTCCGATGATACAACAGCTGTGAAAACGTCCCCATTTCAACTAGTAGCACCATTGACTGCTTGTCTGCCTCTTCATCAAACCAAATACTATATTTCCTCTAATCTATGTTGCCTTGTAGTAGAGTGAGTCTTCTGACAAACGGCATCTTTTCAGTGGAATCAATGAGAAGGGCTTTATTAAACCTTTTTTCTTTTTGCTGAAACAATAGCACTCTGTCAAATGATCTACTCCCTGAACATATTGAAGATATTGTTCTGGGTTTCTTCACTACAGCTTATGGTTCATGAATACTACAACATTAAATACAATAAGTGTCATAGTTTCAGTTATCTCTCTCGACAGTGTTGCTGTGCAGTGGACTGTAATAATTGCAGCTTTATTATATTGGTGTCAATGTGGATTTAAAGTTGACTAGTTTCCCTGACACATTAAATGAGATTAAAACATTCCCTAATGCTGATTCATAGACAGATCAGGCAGTCTGTCTGTCTGGCCATCAGTCTTTAAAAAAATGCTGTCTAGTTGACTGCTGTCATGTCTGGTTTCAATGCAACTTAACAACCAACAAAGATAAATGCAGACCTGACGTTTCTACACTGCATTAATATAAGCCTTTTTCTTCCTGTCTGTCTAGACCTGAGGCACTTGCTATACATGCTACAAATCTGTGAATAATGCCGAAGTAAAATTGCACGTTGACTTGCTCTAGCAATGGTTATATGTTTGTTATACAAATGTAGGATCTTAATTTGATCACTCTTTTGCTGCTGAGAATTCTCCTGCACTGTTGGAAATGCAGATGAGCTCTGTAATTTACTTACATTTACTGAAAACCCACACTAACACACGGTTATATTAACAGTATTGCACATTTAATGTAGCCTACATTTTGGCCAGCTAATAGCCTAACCACTGATCAAGCAACAATATGGACTAAACGTTCAAAACCTGTTGCTGCATGATTATTTTGCATTTTATGTCAAATTAAGATCCTACATCTGTAATGTAACTTTATATCAAAATAACAATCAAATCAACAAATATGGATACAAATCATCATAATACGTTTTGTTGAAAACAACAGATGACAGAAATGGTCAACAACAGCTGTTGTTCCATGTTGGTTCATCATGTTAATCTGTCCTGAATAAAGAACAATATTGTGCAACTTTCCCAAATAACCAATTACAGTATACTGTCCTGAAAAGTCCACTAGTCTCTGCACAAGGTAAAGCACCAGTCAAACGTTTCGACACATCTATTCATTCCAGTGTTATTCTTTAATTTGACTATTTTCTACATTGTAGAATAGTAGTGAAAATAGTAGTGAAAACTATGAAAAAACACATATGTAATCATGTAGCAACCACAAAGGTGTTAAAACAAATACAAATATAATTTATATTTGAGATTCTTCAACGTAACCACTCTTTGCCTTGATGACAGCTTTGCACATTCTTGGCATTCTCTCAACCAGCTTCATTTCTGGAATTTCTTTCCTTCTTAATGCATTTGAGCCAATCAGTTGTGTTGTGACAAGGTAGGGGTGGCATACAGAAGATAACCCTATGTGGTAAAAGACCAAGTCCATATTATGGCAAGAACAGCTCAAATAAGCAAAGAAATGACAGTCCATCATTACTTTAAGACATAAAGGTCAGTCAACACAGAACATTTCAAGAACTTTGAAAGTTTCTTAAAATGCAGTAGCAAAAACCATCAAGCGCTATGATGAAACTGTCTCTCATGAGGATCGCCACAGGAAAGGAAGACCCAGAGTTACCTCTGCTGCAGAGGATAAGTTCATTGGAGTTACCAGCCTCAGATTGCAGCCCAAATAAATGTTTCACAGATTTCAAGTAACAGACACATCTAAACATCAACTGTTCAGAGGAGACTAAGTGAATCAGGCCTTCATGGTCGAATTCCTGTAAAGAAACCACTACTAAAGGACACTAATAAGAAGAAGATACTTGCTTGGGTCAAGAAACATGAGCAATGGACATACAGTTGAAGTCAGAAGTTTACATACACCTTAGCCAAATACATTTAAAGTCAGTTTTTCACAATTCCTGACATTTAATCATAGTATAAATTCCCTGTCTTAGGTCAGATAGGATCACCACTTTATTTTAAGAATGTGAAATTTCAGAATAATATTAGAGTGAATGATTTATTTCAGCTTTTATTTCTTTCATAACATTCCCAGTGGGTCAGAAGTTTACATACACTCAATTAGTATTTGGTAGCATTGCCTTTAAATAGTTTAACTTGGGTCAAACGTTTCAGGTAGCCTTCCACAAGCTTCCCACAATAAGCTGGGTGAATTTTGGCCCATTCCTCCTGACAGAGCGGGTGTAACTGCGTCAGGTTTGTAGGGCTCCTTGCTCGCACACACTTTTTCAGTTCTTCCCACAAAGTTTCTATAGGATTGTGGTCAGGGCTTTGTGATGGCCACTCCAATACCTTGACTTTGTTGTCCAAGCCATTTTGCCACAACTTTGGAAGTATGTTTGGTGTAATTTTCCATTTGGAAGACCCATTTGCGACCATGCTTTAACTTCCTGACTGATGTCTGACGATGTTTCTTCAATATATCCACATAATTTTCCTCCCTCGTGATGCCATCTATTTTGTGAAGTGCACCAGTCCCTCCTGCAGCAAAAGACCCCTACAACATGATGCTGCCACCCCCGTGCTTCACAGTTGGGATGGTGTTCTTCAGCTTGCAAGTATCCCCCTTTTTCCTCCAAACATAACGATGGTTACTATGGCCAAACAGTTCTATTTTTGTTTCATCAGACCAGAGGACATTTCTAAAAAAAAATACAAAATATTTATCCCCATGTGCAGTTGCAAACTGTAGTCTGGCTTTTTTTATGGCGGTTTTGGAGCAATGGCTTCTTCCTTGCTGAGCGGCCTTTCAGGTTATGTTGATATAGGACACGTTTTACTGTGTATATAGATACTTTTGTACCTGTTTCCTCCACCATATTCACTAGGTACTTTGCTGTTGTTCTGGGATTGATTTGCACTTTTCTCACCAACGTACGTTCATCTCTAGGAGACAGAAGGCGTCTCCATCCTGAGCGGTATGACGGCTGCGTGGTCCCATGGTGTTTATACTTGCGTACTATTGTTTGTACAGATGAATGTGGTACCCTCAGGCGTTTGGAAATTGCTCCCAAGGATGTACCAGACTTGTGGAGGTCTACAATTTGTTTTCTGAGGTCTTGGCTGATTTCTATTGATTTTCCCATGATGTCAAACAAAGAGGCACTGAGTTTGAAGGTAGGCCTTGAAACACATCCACAGGTACACCTCCAATTGACTCAAATTATGTCAATACAGGATTAAGATTGAATCCTACTACACCGGCTCTAAAACTACTACGTACTACAAAGGGATCCCAGACATGAGCTGCCCAGTGATGTGAGCCTACCAACGTGCTAAATGTCTTTTTATGCTCGCTTCAAGGCAAGCAACACTGAAGCATGCATGAGAGCACCAGCTGTTCTGGATGACAGTGTGATAACGCTCTCGGTAGCCGATGTCGGCAAGACCTTTAAACAGGTTAATATTCACAAAGCCGCGGGGCCAGATGGATTACCAGGACGTGTACTCAAAGCATGCGCAGACCATCTGACAAGTGTCTTCACTGACATTTTCAACCTCTTCCTGACTGAGTCTGTAATACCTACATGTTTCAAACAGACCACCATAGTCCCTGTGCCCAAGGAAGCGAAGGTAACCTGCTTAAGTGATTACCGCCCTGTAGCACTCACGTCGGTAGCCATGAAGTGCTTTGAAAAGCTGGTCATGGCTCACATCAACCACATCCTCCTGGATACCCACTCCAATTAGCATACCACCTCAACAGATTCACAGATGACGCAATCTCAATCGCACTCCACACTGCCCTTTCCCACTTGGACAAAAGGAACACCTATGTGAGAATGTTGTTCACCCTGGGACTAAATATCTCCCTCTGCAACTGGATCCTGGACTTCCTGACGGGCCGCCCCCAGGTGGTAAGGGTAGGCAACAACACGTCTGCCACGCTGATCCTCAACACTGGGGCCCCCCAGGGGTGTGTACTTAGTCCACTCCTGTACTCCCTGTTCACCCACGACTGCGTGGCCAAACACGACTCCAACACCATTATTAAGTTTGCTGATGACACAACAGTGGTAGGACTGATCACCGACAACGATGAGACAGCCTATAGGGAGGAGGTCACAGACCTGGCCGTGTGGTGCCAGGATAACAACATCTCCCTCAATGTGAGCAAGACAAAGGAGCTGATCGTGGACTACAGGAAAAGGCTGGCCAAACAGCCCCCCCCCCTCCATTAACATCATCGGGGCTGTAGTGGAGCGGGTCGAGAGTTTCAAGTTCCTTGGTGCCCACATCACCAACAAACTATCATGGTCCAAACACACCAAGACAGTCGTGAAGAGGGCATGACAAAACCTTTCCCCCTCAGGAGACTGAATTTTTTTTGCATGGGTCCCCAGATCCTCAAAAAGTTATACAGCTGCACCATCGAGAGCATCCTGACCGGTTGCATCACCACCTGGTATGGCAACTGCTCAGCATCTAACCATAAGGCGCTACAGAGGGTAGTGCGAACGGCCCAGTACCTATATCCAGGACCTATATCATAGGCAGTGTCAGAGGAAAGCCCATAAAATTGTCAGAGACTCCAGTCACCCAAGTCAGACTGTTTTCTCTGCTACCGCACGGCAAGAGGTACCGGAGCGCCAAGTCTAGGACTAAAAGGCCCTTTAACAGCTTCTACCCCCAAGACATAAGACTGCTGAACAATTAATCAAATGTCCACCCCCACCCCCGCCATTTGTTTTGTACACTGCTGTTACTCACTGTTTATTATCTATCCATAGTCACTTCACCCCTACCTACAATCATGGCCAAAAGTTTAGAGAATGACACAAATATTAATATTCACAAATTCTGCTGCCTCAGTGTCTTTAGATATTTTTGTCAGATGTTACTATGGAATACTGAAGTATAATTACAAGCATTTTACAAGTGTCAAAGGCTTTTATTGACAATTACATGAAGTTGATGCAAAGAGTCAATATTTGCAGTGTTGACCCTTCTTATTCAAGACCTCTGCAATCCGCCCTGGCATTCTGTCAATTAACTTCTGGGCCACACTGATGGCAGCCCATTCTTGCATAATCAATGCTTGGAGTTTGTCAGAATTTGTGGGTTTCTGTTTGTCCACCCCACCTCTTGATGATTGACCACAAGTTCTCAATGGGATTAAGGTCCAGGGAGTTTCCTGGCCATGGACCAAAACTATTGATGTTTTGTTCCCCGAGCAACTTAGTTATCACTTTTGCCTTATGGCAAGGTGCTCCATGATGCTGGATAAGGCATTGTTCGTCACCAAACTGTTCTGTGATGGTTGGGAGAAGTTGCTCTCAGAGGATGTGTTTGTACCATTCTTTATTCATGGCTGTGTTCTTAGGCAAAATTGGGAGTGAGCCCACTCCCTTGGCTGAGAAGCAACCCCACACATGAATTGTCTCAGGATGCTTTACTGTTGGCATGACACAGGACTGATGGTAGCGCTGGTAGCGGGGATCCATCAGAGAAAATGATTTTACCCCAATCCTCAGCAGTCCAATCCCTATACCTGTTGCAGAATATAAATCTGTCCCTGATGTTTTTCCTGGAGAGAAGTGGCTTCTTTGCTGCCCTTCTTGACACCAGGCCATCCTCCAAAAGTCTTTGCCTCACTGTGCGTGCAGATGCACTCACACCTGCCTGCTGCCATTCCTGAGCAAGCTCTGTACTGGTGGTGCCCCGATCCCGCAGCTGAATCAACTTTAGGAGACGGTCCTGGCGCTTGCTGGACTTTCTTGGGCGCTCTGAAGCCTTCTTCACAACAATTGAACCGCTCTCCTTGAAGTTCTTGATGATCTGATAAATGGTTGAATTAGGTGCAATCTTACTGGCAGCAATATCCTTGCCTGTGTAGCCCTTTCGTGCAAAGCAATGATTACAGCACGTGTTTCCTTGCAGGTAACCAACCATATTTGACAGAGGAAGAACAATGATTCTCAGCACCACCCTCCTTTTGAAGCTTCCAGACTGTTATTCAAACTCAATCAGCATGACAGAGTGATCTCCAGCCTTGTCCTCGTCAACACTCACACCCGTGTTAACGAGAGAATCACTGACATGATGTCAGCTGGTCCTTTTGTGACAGGGCTGAAATGCAGTGGAAATGTTTTTTGGGGATTCCGTTCATTTGCATGGCAAAGAGGGACTTTGCAATTAATTGCAATTCATCTGATCACTCTTCATAACATTCTGGAGTATATGCAAATTGCCATCATACAAACTGAGGCAGCAGACATTGGGAAAATTAATATTTGTGTTATTCTCAAAACTTTTGGCCACGACTGTACATGTACAAATGACCTCTAACCTGTACCCATCCCATCTGGTTTACACTTAGTGGGACTATCATTTGTTTTTCAACAGGACAATGACCCAAAACGCACCTCCAGGCTGTGTAAGGGCTATTTGACCAAGAAGGAGAGTAATGGCGTGCTGCATCAGAGGACCTGGCCTCCACAATCAACCCAATTGAGATGGTTTGGGATGAGTTGGAGAGTGAAGAGAGAGAAGGTGTGAAGGAAAAGAAGCCAACAAGTGCTCAGCATATGTGGGAACTCCTTCAAGACGGTTGGAAAAGCATTCCTCATGAAGCTGGTTGAGAGAATGCCAAGAGTGTGCAAAGATGTTATCAAGACAAAGGGTGGCTACTTTGAAGAATCTAAAATATATTTGTTTAACACTTTTTTGGTTACTACATGATTCAATATCTGTTATTTCATATAGTTTTGAGGTCTTGACTATTATTCTACAATGTAGAAAATAGTAAAAATAAAGAAAACAACAATTTTTTCAGTAATTTACCAAATGTATTCTGTTAATGATCAAAACATTGTGTTTAAAGAAAACTTTCATGATATCCAAGAAATGTTCCAAGTTCATATATTTGTCTCATCATTTGAATGTTTATATAGCCTACTCAAATGTTTACCACATCCCACATTCAAAAGAGAAATATACAACTCTTCTGTCAATATATCAATTCAAAATAACCTTTTAGTTAAATCATTACAACAAACCTCCTCAAAAGAAGGCCACTGATTATTTTGAAACCAAGTCTGCACTAAATGCAGTGCACTAATGGGAATCGGCTAGCATTTGGGGACATGCAATTCATTCACTGTAACGTTATACACTCTCACATTGAGCAGCAAAAGGCCAATAGGTCGTACATAGAATGGAAAAGGTTTAGGCACTTTGAATAAGCATAGGTTTTAATACAAAGCCCCTCATGAAATAATCTGCAGCATTTTCTGAGGATTAGTGTGTCAAGAACAATGGCAGTGCAGTGTAATCCTAAAATGTTGACCTGTTGCCAAGAGGACAATAGAAATTATTGTCAGGGCTTTCATGATAATGAGAGTGAATTTAAATAACAGGAGATAGAGGGAGGGAACTATCAAAAGCCATTTAAATTATTGGTCAAAGCATTCCATTGATTGGAGTAAGCCTATTTTATAATATCCTTACGAATCAATTCAGGACCAAAGGCACTTACAGTTCAATAATATGAGAATCAAAATTCAACACAGTGCATTTTCTCTGTTGCCTCCAATATGAGGAGATCAATTAATAAACAATTGTATCACTTCACTCCTTGCAGAAATGAGTTGAGCATGTGCTGCACAGGTACTTGGTTTTACAGTGTGGAATGATCATATTTGTAATAATGTAGGCTACATATTATGACCACTGGCAAACCTTACACCTCCAAAATAAAGTAAAGATATTTTCCAATAACGATGCAGTGACAAAGTATTCCTACGTTTATTTCAGGCTTTGTGATTTTATCTTACATAGTAACCCTCAAGGCAAACTTAAATCATCTCAATGAAGGGTACATTCTGTGACCTTCTGTCCACATTTAACTCATGGTGACAACTCGTCATTTGACCACAACAAGTTGTCTACTGACCTTTTCTTGTCGACCTCCTCTTTCTCCTTCTGAAGTGGCTTCTCAGCTCACAATCTGAAGTTCCCGTAGTTCGGGTGCTGTTTCCAAGTACCGCAGCCATGAGGCACACGAAGAGACTCCTACAGTCTTCCCTGAATGCCTTCCCCTGGTTGATAACCGGTGAAATGAGAAGCAGAGACTATCCAAGTAAAGTGCAGGACTATTTCACTGGAGCGCCTTGTTGACAGTGTGTGAGGTTTACTGCGGGAATCTCCCTGCTACTGTGTTTGGGTGCCACCTACATTCTTGCTGACAGCCTTTTTAGAAAGTGACATCATTTAGACTGGAGAGGAGAACCACCACACGCCCCATGGGGACTAACCGCTGTATGTTGCTCTTATGCAATTTAATGCATGCTTTCTTCCCCGATTGAAAACAAACAACATGCAAAGACACCAACAGACAACCAAGACTTTTACGCACAAGAAGGCAACACGTGTATGCTATCTTTAGGAATGGAATGTGCGCAATTGTGCATGTCTTCCCGGGGAGCGAAAATGTAGCGTATTGTCTTTATTTGCCTGAAATGTCAAAAGAGTCAAGACTGATTTATTTCTCTTAGTACAATCAAGTGACCATCCATCTATTCAATTAACTCATGAAATATAAGAAGGCAACTGTTTTCATTAGTAGTAGCCTAGTGTTTCAGCGTGTATAGCCCAGTCAAATTCTTTACATGGAAACTCATATGGCAATCATATTTGCTTTTCTGCCTGAATGATGATGCATTCCAAACAGTCATTATCCTAATGGTAGAACATTTACCTGCTATCATTATCCGCAGCTTTGAAACCCACATCCATGAAGGTTGCTGAAGCAATGGCTTTTCAGTGGACGCATGTTAGAAGGCAGTTCACGCAATCCACAAACTCTGGTCATTTGTATCATAATACCTATTTTGCATAATCCTCCCAATAAATACCATTTCAACTTTACTTTTAATTAACTGGTGTTTAATCCCTGCCAGTCACATACCATTGTTGTCCCCAGAAGGATCATTATCATAAATAATATTCCAATTATGATTCCAATTTATGGCACACGTTGTACACAGGGATGCAACAATACCATATCAATATCTTGCTAATTGTGACTGTCATATTTGTTTCAGTTCCAGCTGTATGGAGAGGAGAGATGCAGGTTCAGGTTGTTTGTGTCCTTGTATTTCTAAGGCGGGGGTTGATTTGAACTATAAGCCTCCTGGAGGGGATCAGTTTGATACTGTAACCTCCTTTATCTATGATTCCAATGCTGTTTTGGGGGATTGTGTCGAGCCCGTTGGGATCCCTTCTTCCAGATAGCCTTTCACCTCACTGCCTCTGTGCGTTTTTTAGTCTCTACCCCACAGCTACTTGAGATTATGAGTCCCAAATGGCATCCTATGACCTGGTCAAATGGTCAAAAGTAGAGCACTATATGGGAATAGAGTGCAATTCGGGAGCATCCTGGTAGTAACAAGGTGTACTTTCATTGTTTGTCTGATACAAAATCTGTTCTTAGAAGGCCTTAAGATAAAGGAATGAATTTGGGAAAATTCGAAATATATTTTTTTACAGAGACTCATTCACTACACTATGTTAAATAATGTCACCAGTGGTAAATGTCCTCTGTTCATATCACATGAACAGGTTTATTACTGTAAAAAGGTACAGTATAATTAATACCATCCTTTCAGGATTCTCCGAGACACATTGCTGATGGTGTTAAGTTCCCTAAATGTATATTGTGTAAGAGGAATATAGCCTTGGTGGTGGGCAGAGTACAAAACATGATTTAGCACTTTAACACACAAACTGTTTTGATTCAAAATGAAAAAAATGGAAATTCCAGCAATGTAACTGTTACCATTCAGTGGATCAACCTGCTGTCATGTTTGTGCTTCTCTCCATTTTGTAAACATTTGTTTACCACACACAGCACCTTAACTCCTAATGTGATCTTGAGAACCATCTCATGCAGCCCTTTTTCAAAGGTTTTCTTTGGGCAGTATCTAGAGGCATGCACCTGCTTGAGCTATGATCTGTGTGCCAATTGGAATCCCTATTTCCTGCACTACTTTTGACCAGTGCCTATAGAGAATAGGGTCCCATTTAGGACACAGATATAGGCTACAGTTAAAATAATCCTCATGGGTGGGAGAAAACCCCACTGGGTTTAACATTGACTATACTCATGCCTCTGTCACACCGTGTCATGTGGAATAACTTTAGGATTTAAGGATACATCCCAACTTTGGGATGGAAACGGAGGGACAGGGTTAGATGAAACATGGTCTGCGTCCCAAATGGCACCCTATTCCTATATAGTGCACTTTGTAGGAAATAGGGTTCCATTTGGAACACAGCCAGTGATGTGACCTCTTTTCACCTCAGTTCAGGTTGAGTTTAATATAAGATTTCAGCATTGTGTTGGCATAAGAGAAAATCCAAGTCCTCATTGTGTCTCATAAGGAACAGATAACACATGCTCCAGTCAGTGGCTGAGAGCCCAGGGGGCAGGCAGGGGGAATGAGCTGCTGCCTAAATGATCCTAACACAGGCCACTCAGATAGGATACAACATTTTGTATGGGTTCTCCTGAGGCCAGGCATTAGAGAAAACAGATCTGACCCTATTCCACTGGAAGTATCTCTTCCTCCAAGACATGTGGAAAAATGTGTATTTTTAAAGTGACGTTTGACCATATAATATTTGGCTCTCTATTCTCTCTTTGTTTTCTTCAATCAGATTTGGCATCAAATGGAAATGTGATAATGATTGTAACACTTTCTATTTAGTTGAATGCAACATTTGGCATGAAACCAGGCTCTCACATTTTTCACATGTAACCTGCAACAGTTGTCAGCATCAAATTTTGACATTGTCCCTCATATTTTGAATGGAGATGGGTGTCGGGGGGTGTTTTTTGGTATCTCTGAGACACTAGGCAACTAATCCTGTCATGTTTGATTGAAAATTCCAGACTAGGATCTTTCATTAAGATGTGTAATAAAGATAATATTGTGGTTAACTTGATTTGATTTCCTGAATATTTGGAAGGCATACCAAATGGCTAACTAAATATTTACTGGCAGTTTAAGTATAGTGGTGTGGGGGTATCATTTCATATCTCACAAACTCCTTACTGTATCTCTGTCACTATCATTAACCCATGATGACATCAGCTGGATACAGTTACCTAGGAGTTCTTGTTCTTCTACGGCATGATCAAATATGTCTTTCATTTCAAGTATTTTTACAAGAAATCATTTACAGCCATGTCTAAAACAATATATACAATTTATGGTTGATAGGTTGGGCCCTGAGTTTTTCCTGACCACGTGACCTGACGAGGATAAACTCAGGCAAGGGCCCAAATTTTGTTCAAGCCTTCATGCTCAGAGTAATAGTAGATCCTTGTAGCAGAAGTGGACCTTAAATTGTCTGCTTTAGGCGAAACATTGAATGTCAACTGAATATAGATGTGCAGATTTAGGCATTTTGATCAACTTGACATATAACCTACTTGAATTGGTCCAATAAGAAAAGCTTGTTTTCGTTTTTCCCATGCAAAATGTTTTGCTACACTGTGCACGAATGAATACAACCCTGGGTTTGGGATGATTAGAACATTGCATGTGACTCAAATTAAGCAGGTGAACTTTATGTTGATTATAGGACAAAGATCATCTTTTAGATGTAACATTTCCAGCCAACTATCTATGTAAAGAGTGTACATAATTCATATCCAAAGCCTGGTGGCATTGACATGTCATCAAATTATAGACCAACTTTGAATCGTTGATAAGCCAGGCTTACATGCGCTGTGTGTAATAACCTAGAAATGAGGTTAGTGCATCACTGTCACTATAGCTATCAGTAGAAAATACTCAAGTCATGGGTAACTGCAACTCAACATGGCTGCCGGACACCGGTGTTTTAACATAAAGGGGCGTATCAACGCAAGTGGGTGTAATAGAAAAGCTAATTGGGCAGATTTGTTGCCACCCAATGCTGCAACTATGAGAGCATTTTAGCTAAGCCTAACCCTTTACCTTAACCTCATTCTCCTAACTTGCTATGTTAATTCTCCTAACCTGCTACATAAACAAACCATCAGACCCGACCAACCATCAGTATCACCACACAGGAACTGACCAATGAAACGTGTTGAAGGTCCAATGCAGCCATTTTTATATCAATATCAAATAATTTCTGGGTTACACCCATCGCTGATGATCCACCCACTTCAAATCCAAGTCACATTAATATTGATTTAATCATTTAAACCTAACCTGACCCATCACCTTATATATTATAAATATAAATAAAAAAACAACACAAATGGCTCCTAGCCTCCCATGCTTCCTTTCTGTCCCTATCACTAAAACTGAAACTGAATAATATAAAATTAAATGGAAATACCTGTTTACCAGAGGAGGCTGGAGGGAGGAGCATAGGAGGAGCATAGGAGGATGGGCTCATTGTAATGGCTGGAATGGAATAAATGGAATGGTATCAAACATATGGAAGCCACATGTTTGACTCTGTTCCATTTGTTTTATTCCAGCCATTAAAATGAGCCCATCCTCCTATAGCTCCACCCACCAGCCTCCACTGCTGTATACAACTACAACTAAATAAAAACTAGTAAATCAGGTCTGAAAACTAACCTCAAATAAAAATTGAAAAACAAATCGAAATAAAAACGATTATAAAAACACAAATCTATAATACCCTTAATAGCAATGTGCTGTAATGGTGGCCTGGCCACCAAAACAACATAAAATGTACCTTGTGCTTATATCCATTGCAGGTTCTTGTGCCACCTATTACGAGATTATGAGGTGGGAAGTAGCAGTGCGTGGGTAAAATCACTGGGGAAGCCAAAAAAAAAGCCATATTACAACCTGTGTTGTGATATAATTGCGTTGTTTAGTTCATATGCCTTGCGACTGTGATGTATATATAGGCCTAAAGGCCAAGACAATAAGAAAACACAGTGGCAGAATAAATTCAACCAGGTCTTTGTTTCATCACAAAACTGGAGAGCAACCTCTGTCTGGTGAAGTCCACAAAACATATTGCATGTAACAAACAGTTACATGACCTACAGCATGGTCCAGCAAGTTAATGATTCCGACATTTTCAGACTACTAAACAACTATTGATTTAGAACCAGGGAGAGTTACCGCAGGTCGCAAGGAAAACAGGAGCTACCTCCACTATTTCAGCACCATTTCAACTTCAACATTTCAACATCATCAAATCACCTATGCTTAGTCTAATACAGTGACAACTAAAGATACCAACAACAATTTAGTAGAATCAATTTAAGCTAAATATGATGTGGCTGCCCATGGTTCTGATTTCTGTGTGCGTGTGTGTGTGCACGTTTGTGCAGGTAGAAAAAACATGTTGACTCACCCTACTTGAAGAGAATGCCATTCTCTTCTCTCTCATGTTGACGAAACGGTCCCTCTCTCTGTCATACAGTACACACTTTTTTATTTTTTGTTGTCCTAGGCTACCTGGCTACAATGCTTGCTCGCTAGCCAACCTTCCTTTCATTGGCAATGTTAGCTAGTTAACAATCACCTGCTACATCACCCTAAATTTTGAACTTCTATCCTCTCAGGCCAGGGGCACAATGTATGAATTAATGGTTGGATCAGATTCGCTATTATAATCATTGGACAGTACGGAGAATGTAGTAAATCCCTAATCCCATCTCCAATTCAGGAAAGGGACAATTTTAGCTAGCTAGCTAGCCACCGGAGGACAACAACACAAGAAGAAGGAACAATTCAAGCTGTTTCTGTCAATGATTTATGCTCTCAATGCGATTTGATAGGAGTGATGCCAAATCCAAAACTGGCTTCTGCTCACTCAGTTTATCTCAACACTGATTGGCTATTATGTTGTACTTTTTTTTAATCAATGGAGGCCAAATGCTCGCTGGCTTCCCTTGCATTCAATTCTATGGGCGGCAACAATGTCATACTCTTTTGGACCAGACAGCATCAGATAGATGGCCTACACATACAGAGACAGAGGAGCGCTGTTTCGCTGGCACAAATTCTTTCTCCAGTGAGATATATTCAAGGACAATTCTGAAACACAGAGAGACTAAATATGAATGTTTTTTTCTTGGTCAATGTTTTGGGGAAGCTTGGCTCCCTTGGCATCCATGAATACACGCCACTGGAGGCGGGCATATCTCTCAGGCTTACCTGAGAACATAGTGGACACAATCTTGGAGAAACATGCAAAGAAGGGTCACCAGATGAGAAAGCGGTTAATTACTCCTGTATTAGTTCCGGTCCTTGGAATACAAAGTGCATGCATGGCCCTATTACATGTTTCAAGTTATATATTTGAGTCTAGAAGAGTAGAATAAAAACAGAATTGAATTCCACCCACCTGGTCTAGAGAGGCTGCTATAGCCCCATTAGTTCCATTAATCACCTGATCTAGAGTGTCTGCTATAGCCCCATTAGTTCCATTAATCACTGGGTCTAGAGTGGCTGCTATAGCCCCATTAGTTCCAAATAATCACCTGGTCTAGAGTGTCTGCTATAGCCCCATTAGTTCCAGTAATCACCCGGTCTATAGTGTCAGCTATAGCCCCATTAGTTCCATTAATCACCTGGTCTAGAGTGTCTGCTATAGCCCCATTAGTTCCATTAATCACCTGGTCTAGAGTGTCTCCTACAGCCCCATTAGTTTCATTAATCACCTGGTCTAGAGTGGCTGCTATAGCACCATTAGTTTAATTAATCACCTGGTCTAGAGTGGCTGCTATAGCCCCATTAGTTTCATTAATCACCTGGTCTAGAGTGGCTGCTATAGCCCCATTAGTTTCATTAATCACCTGGTCTAGAGTGGCTGCTATAGCCCCATTAGTTTAATTAATCACCTGGTCTAGAGTGGCTGCTATAGCCCCATTAGTTTCATTAATCACCGGGTCTAGAGTGGCTGCTATAGCCCCATTAGTTTCATTAATCACCGGGTCTAGAGTGGCTGCTATAGCTCCATTAGTTTAATTAATCACCTGGTCTAGAGTGTCTGCTATAGCCCCATTAGTTTCATTAATCACCTGATGTAGAGTGGCTGCTATAGCCCCATTAGTTCCATTAATCACCTGGTCTAGAGTGGCTGCTATCACCTAATCAGTTCCATTAATCACCTGGTCTAGAGTGGCTGCTATAGCCCCATTAGTTCCATTAATCACCTGGTGTAGAGTGGCTGCTATAGCCCCATTAGTTCCAGTAATCACCTGGTCTAGAGTGGCTGCTATAGCCCCATTAGTTCCATTAATCACTGATTGCTATACTTTGTTGCAATATTAATTGCCTCTGTATCAGAACCCCATTGACTGTTTTACTGAAAATAACAGTAATCATGAGCTAGGTTCACGTTTTGGCAAAAATGATATTTCCTACTCTAGTCCACATGCCTGTAGCTCTGTGCACTGACAGTATCACATTCAAAACTTGTAGTATATCTTGTTTGATTCTAATGATCTTTGGGCATAGCCATGGGAAGTAGTGATGATGAGGGTGCTGCAGCGCCCCCTGATAAAAAAACAATAATGACATGTTTTATTGTTTTTAGGTGGATGGAATGCAATACTTATTTTAACAGTAGTGATACTGATTATGCCTCATGAGCTTAGTTCAACCGCCGTACCCCATCAGAACCCTAAATATAAGCTTGTTTTACTCCAATTTTTGTAAAAAATATAAGTGTAAACAAACATTATATAGCCACACAGCATGGTTAAAACTATCATGTTATTATCACGGATGGTCAGTCCTCGTATCCATAGCTCTGTCTATGAATTTGAGAGTGGTTACATTTCTCCAGCATCATCAGCTTTTTACTGAAATGGGCAGGGAGTGCACTTTGTTATTGTTTCTATTGCTGATTGCCACTTTATATGAATTATATGAAAATGCATGACTTGAGACTGATGCATTTGTTTACTGGGTTCTATTGTTTTCTTTCTTTTTCTACATCTAGATGAATGGTCGAGAGTGCATGCAGAGGATGAGAGAGACATTTGCACAAGAGTTCATGCGGACCTGATGAGTGATGAGGAGGATGGCCTGCAAACCTAGATCCCACGGACCCCTCAACCCTCACCACAGTAACCCCAATGGAGGCTGGCCCGAAGCGAAGCTGGATGACTCCTGGAAGTACTGTGCTTGATTATTTTGAACACTTTTGTTGATCTTTGGATTTTGAATAGGCTCTTTCATATTGAGGTATACCCC
The DNA here is from genome assembly GCF_018296145.1 of Oncorhynchus tshawytscha. Taxonomy (NCBI): domain Eukaryota; kingdom Metazoa; phylum Chordata; class Actinopteri; order Salmoniformes; family Salmonidae; genus Oncorhynchus; species Oncorhynchus tshawytscha. The sequence goes on along the minus strand of NC_056438.1, from coordinate 52,623,378 downwards.
CCACCCTCTTTAACCCATGTAAGCAGGTAAACACCACATTTGAAATTCGAAGATTAACGAAAGGGTTTTCAGAAGAATGAAGCAGAGTACAGGCAGTAGTTCTCTAGTTTGGCCCAGGGCTAGCCACCATCGGGCTTCCTTCAGTTTCGGGCCCTGCTTAGCCTAAATGCAGATACTATTACTTACTTTCTCCTGCTCTACTGACATGAATTGTCATCCTTCAAGAAGTGTATTTGTGTGTTTTATTCAAGGGACTAAGAATTGTTTTAGGAAAGCGATGTCACGAGGTGCTGGAAAAACCTTGATAGTGGTGCTTGAATTTTATTTCTGAAAAGGTGTAGGAACCCCAATGTGTGATATTAATAACATTAACACGTGTTCATCCATTCATTCATAACTCACTGTAATTCATTAACACTGACATTTATTGGCGAGTCGTTGGCGGATGTTGACGAAGATGTTTTGCATCTCCAGGACATGTCAAAGGTGTGCACTGGATGTGTCCTGGTAAGTGGGTGGACATGTGTTTACTGGGGATTTACTGAACTGTTGCTGGCCATATACACGTCTGTGCACATCCGTGCACTAAAATGGTCCGTTGTCTGAAATTTACGGGAAGTGTGCAGCGCCGAACACTGCTGGGCATTTTCAGAAATGGTACATTTTCGGACTTGCGCACTGGAGTGTTCGACACATAAATGTGCCTTTTCATGCAGTGTTACATGATTGGGAGAAGAGTCAGTTATAACCTGAAGACAATAAGATAAGATCTAACCTGTATTTTACACTGAGGCCTGAGCAACTAGGTAGAATGGAGCAATCGTCCATTGAGTAGGCTAGTCTCAATAAGTTCAAATCAAATCAAATTTTATTTGTCACATGTGCCGAATACAACAGGTGTAGGTAGACCTTATAGTGAAATGCTTACTTACAAGCCCTTAACCAACAATACAGTTAAGAAAAATACAGAAAAAAAGTAACAAATAAAAGTAACAAATAACAATAGCGAGGCTATATACAGGGGGTACCGGTACAGAGTCAATATGTGAGGGCACTGGTTAGTCGAGATAAATCATGCCCTCTACACTCAAGAAGTTTCATTTTTGGCTAAAAAACGTACCCACTTGAAACTTCCTATTTATCAGGCCCAGAAACTAGAATATGCATATAATTATCAGATTAGGATAGAAAACACTCTAAAGTTTCCAAAACTGTCAAAATATTGTCTGTGAGTATAACAGAAATAATATTGCAGGCAAAAACCTGAGGAAAATCAAACCCGGAAGTGCTGTTTTTCCTGAAAGCTCTCTGTTCCATTGGATGCCTTGCCTCCATTTAAAGGGATATCAACCCGATTTCTTTTCCTATGGCTTCCTCAAGGTGTCAACAGTCTTTAGACATAGACTTTTATTTTTAAAAATGAGCGAGAAAGATAACATCGCGTCAGTGGATAGCTGGGTGTTCGCAGAGTTTTGCTTGCGCAACAGAGTGGGGCAGCCATTGTCTCTCCCTCTCCTATTGAAAAAGAGACAGTCCCGGTTGATATATTATCGATTATATATTTTAAAAACAACCTGAGGATTGATTATAAAAAACGTTTGGCATGTTTCTGTGGACATTACGGATACTATTTGGAATTTGTCTGCGATGTCGTGACCGTCTCGAGCCTGTGGATTTCTGAACATTACGCGCCAAACAAATGGAGGTATTTTGGATATAATGGACATATATATTTATGGAACAAAAGGAACATTTATTGTGTAACTGGGAGTCTCATGAGTGCAAACATCCGAAGATCAAAGATAAGCGATTTAATCTATTGCTTTTCTGACTTTCGTGACCAATCTACTTGGCTGCTAGCTTTTGTAATATTTTGTCTACTGAGAGAGATGTTCTTACATAAACGCTTGTTATGCTTTCGCCGAAAAGCTGTATTGAAATCTGACAACCAGGTGGAATAACAACAAGCTAAGCTGTGTTTTGCTATATTGCACTTGTGTTTTCATGAAAATTAAATATTTTTAGTAATTTAATTTGGTGCGCTGCAATTCAGCGGGTGTTGATGAAAATTATCCCGCTAAAGGGATGGGTGCGTCAATAAATTAATTGAGGTAATATGTACATGTAGGTAGAGTTATTAAAGTGACTATGCATAGATAATAACAAAGAGTAGCAGCAGTGTAAAAGGGGGGTAGCCATTTGATTAGATGTTCAGGAGTTTTATGGCTTGGGGGTAAAAGCTGTTTAAAAGCCTCTTGGACCTAGACTTGGCGCTCTGGTACCGATTGCTGTGCGGTAGCAGTAGCTGGAGTCTTTGACAATTTTTAGGGCCTTCCTCTGACACTGCCTGGTAAAGAGGTCCTGGATTGCAAGAAGCTTGGCCCCGGTGATGTATTGGGCCGTACGCACATCGCGCACCGCTCCCGAGCATATTCCGCGCCAATGTCCAGTCTCTTGACAACAAGGTAGACGAAATCCGAGCAAGAGTTGCCTTCCAGAGAGACATCAGAGACTGTAACGTTCTTTGTTTCACGGAAACATGGCTCACTCAAGACACGCTTTGGAATCGGTACAGCCACCTGGTTTCTTCACGCAAGCGCGCCGACAGAAAAAAGCATCTCTCTGGTAAGAAGAAGGGCGGGGGTGTATGCCTTATGATTAACGAGACATGGTGTGATCATAACAACATACAGGAGCTCAAGTCCTTTTGTTCACCTGACTTAGAATTCCTCACAATCAAATGCTGACCGAATTACCAAGCAGACACATCGACAGCCCTGAAAGAACTTAATTCGAATATGTAAACTGGAAACCACATATCCTGAGGCTGCATTTATTGTAGCTGGGAATTTTAACAAGGCTAATCTGAAAACAAGGCTCCCTAAATTATATCAGCATTTTGATTGCGCGACCCGGGCTGGCAAAACCCTAGATCATTGTTATTCTAACTTCCGCGATGCATATAAGGCCCTCCCCCACCCTCCTTTCGGAAAGCTCCATTTTGTTGCTTTCTGCCTATAGACAGGAACTAAAACAGGAAGCACAGGAAGCACCCGCACTCAGGTCTGTTCAACGCTGGTCCGACCAATCGGATTCCACTCTTCAAGATTGCTTCGATCACGTGGACTGGGATATGTTCTGCATAGCTTCAAACAACAACATTGATGATTTCACTGACTCGGTGAGCAAGTTAATTAGCAAGTGCATCGGTGATGTTGTACACACAGTGTCTATTAAAACCTTCCCCAACCAGAAACCATGGATTGATGGCAGCATTCGCACAAAACTGAAAGCGCGAACCACTGCTTTTAATCAGGGCAAGGTGACCGGACACATGACCGAATACAAACAGTGTAGCTATTTCCTCCACAAGGCAATCAAACAAGCTAAGTGTCAGTATAGAGACAAAGTAGAGTCGCAAATCAACAGCTCAGACACGAGAGGTATGTGGCAGGGTCTACAGTCAATCACGGACTACAAAAGAAAAACCAGCCCCGTCGTGGACCACGAAGTCTTGCTCCCAGAAAGACTAAACTTCTTTGCTCGCTTTGAGGACAATACAGTGCCACTGACACGGGCCCGCTACCAAATCCTGCGGGCTCTCCTTCACTGCAGCCAACGTGAGAAAACATTTAAACGTGTTAACCATCGCAAGGCTGCAGGCCCAGACGGCATCCCCAGCCGTGACCTCAGAGCATGCGCAGACCAGCTGGCTGGTATGTTAATGGGCGTATTGAGACCCTGGGTCTCGACCACACCCTGTGCAACTGGGTCCTGGACTTCCTGACGAGCCGCCCCCAGGTGGTGAGGGTAGGTAACAACATCTCCACCCCCGCTGATCCTCAACACTGAGGCCCCACAAGGGTGCGTTCTCAGCCCTCTCTGTACTCCCTGTTCACCCACGATTGCGTGGCCATGCATGCCTCCACCTCAATCATCAAGTTTGCAGATGACACTACAGTGGTAGGCTTGATTACCAACAACGATGAGACGGACTACAGGGAGGAGGTGAGGGCCCTCGGAGTGTGGTGTCAGGAAAATAACCTCACACTGTCAACAAAACAAAGGAGGTGATCGTGGACTTCATAAAACAGCAGAGGGAGCAGCCCCTATCCACATTGACGGGACAGTAGTGGAGAGGATGGAAAGTTCAGTTCCTCAGCATACACATCACGGACAAACTGAAATGGTCCACCTACACAGACAGCGTGGAGAAGAAGCGCCTCTTCAACCTCAGGATGCTGAAGGAATTCGGCTTGTCACCAAAAATACTCAAACTTTTACAGATGCACAACCGAGAGCATCCTGTCGGGCTGTATCACCGCCTGGTACGGCAACTGCTCTGCCCATAACCATAAGGCTCTCCAGAGGGTAGTGATGTCTGCACAACGCATCACCGGGGGCAAACTACCCGCCCTCCATGACACCTACACCACCCGATGTCACAGGAAGGCCAAAAATATCATCAAGGACAACAACCACCCGAGCCACTGCCTGTTGACCCTGCTATCATCCAAAAGGCGAGGTCAGTACAGGTGCATCAAAGCGGGGGACCGAGAGACTGAAAAACAGCTTCTATCTCAAGGCCATCAGACTGTTAAACAGCCATCACTTACATTGAGTGGCTGCTGCCAACATACTGACTCAACTCTGGCCACTTTAATAATGAAAAAATTGATGTAATAAATGTATCACTAGCCACTTTAAACAATGCCACTTTATATTGTTGACATGCCCTACATTTCTCATCTCATATGTATATACTGTACTCTATACCATCTACTGCATCTTGCCTATGCCGTTCGGCCTTCACTCATTCATATATTCTTATTCATTCCTTTATACTTGTGTGTATAAGGTAGTTGTGGTGAAATTGTTAGGTTAGATTACTTGTTAGATATTACTGCATGGTCGGAACTAGAAGCACAAGCATTTTGCTACACTCGCATTAACATCTGCTAACCATGTGTATGTGACAACTAAAATTATATTTTGATATGAGTACAGGAGGGGACTGAGCACGCACCCGTGAGGGGCCCCCGTGTTGACGATCAGCGTGGCGGATGTGTTGTTACCTACCCTTAGCACCTGGGGGCAGCCCGTCAGGAAGTCCTGGATCTAGTTGCAGAGGGAGGTGTTTAGTCACAGGGTCCTTAGCTTAGTGATGAGCTTTGAGAGCACTATGGTGTCATAAACCAATCTTTGTCCCCCTCCTTTAAAAAAAAATCTGACACAGAAAATTTTACTTATTTGGGGGTGCTGTTTTAGTGTTGTTCTGTTGTTTTTTCCCCCTGCGAAATCACGCTGTTTTAGTATCAAATGATAAGCAACTCAGGTTTTCCTGTCTAACTTGAGTCTTTTTCTTTGGTTGGAGCGCCCCTTGCTGGTTAGAAAGCAGAAGTACATTCATAGAGGTTCACAACAGCCTGCATAGATACAATATGCCACTAGATGTCTCTCTTGACTGACAGTAACCAAACAGATGCCTTCTCGAACCAAATCAAATCACATTTTATTTGTCACACACGTGCTTAGCAGATGTTATTGCGCGTGTAGCGAAATGCTTGTGCTTCTAGCTCCGATAGATATTACTGCACTAACAAGTAATAATATCTTTGCCTTCTGCAGAGGATTTCAAATCTTTCCCTCTGGTTTTGATGCACATAAAACAGCCTTATAGCAACAAGGCTTGGGTGTATTCACTAGGAACCGAAAGGGGAGGGCCCTACTGGAATTTGACCAATCGAATGACACAAAATATACAAGTAGGAATGTATTTAGACTATATACATATGGACTATTGACATCAGAGCGGAACGGACTAAGATACTGTAGAATAGTATAGAAAACATTATATACACACACACACACGAGGTGAGTTATGCCAGATATGTAAACATTAAGTGACTAAGATAGCATAGAATACAGTATATACATATAAGGTGAGTAATGACAGATATGTAAACATTATTAAAGTGACTAGTGTTCCATTCCTTAAAGTGGCCAGTGATTCCTAGGCTATGCCTATAGGCAGTAGCCTCTAATGTGCTAGTGATGTCTCTTTGGCAGTCTAATGGCTTTGAGATAGAAAGAAAAACTGCTTCTCTCGGTCCCAGCTTTGATGCACCTGTACTGACTTCACCTTCTGGATAATAGCGGGGTGAACAGGCAGTGGCTCGGGTGGATGATGTCTTTGATGATCTTTTTGGCCTTCCTGTGACATCGGGTGCTGTAGGTTTCCTGGAGGGCGGATAGTTTCCCCCCAGTAATGCATTGGGCAGAACGCACCACCCTCTGGAGAGCCTTGCTGTACCGGGCGGTGCAGTTGCTGTACCGGGCGGTGCAGTTGCTGTACCGGGCGGTGATACAGCCCAACAGGATGCTTTCAATTGTGCATCTGTAAAAATTTGTGAGGGTTTTAGGTGACAAGCCACATTTCTTTAGCCTCCTGAGGTGGAAGAGGCTCTGTTGCGCCTTCTTCACCACACTGTCTGTGTTGGTGGTCCATTTCAGTTTGTCAGTGATGTGTACACCGAGGAACTTGAAGCTTTCCACTTTCTCCACTGCGGTCCCGTTGATGTGGATAAGGGGTGCACCCTGTGCTGTTTCCTGAAGTCTACGATCATCTCCTTTGTTTTGTTGACGTTGAGTGAGAGGTTGTTTTCCAGGCACCACACTCCCAGAGCCCTCACCTCCTCCCTGTAGGCTGTCTCGTCATTGTTGGTAATCAAGCCTACTACTGTTGTGTTGTCTGCAAACTTGATGATTGAGTTGGAGGCGTGCTTGGCCATGCAGTCATGGGTGAACAGGGAGTAGGGGGGAGGGGGCTGAGCACGCACCGTTGTGGGGCCACAGTGTTGAGGATCTGCGGAGTGGAGGTGATGTTTCCTACCTTCACCACCTGGGGACGGCCCATCAGGAAGTCCAGGACCCAGTTGCAGAGGGCGGGGTTCAGACCCAGGGCCTCGAGCTTAATGATGAGCTTGGAGGGTACTATGGTGTTGAATGCTGAGCTGTCGTCAATGTACAGCATTCTTACGCAGGTATTCCTCTTCTCCAGATGGGATAGGGCATTGTGCAGACTGATGGCGATTGCATTGTCTGTGGATCTATTGGGGCGGTAAGCAAATTGAAGTGGGTCTAGGGTGGCAGGTAAGGTAGAGGTGATATGATCCTTGACTAGTCTCTCAAAGCACTTCATGATGACAGAGGTGAGTGATACGGGGCGATAGTCATTAAGTTCAGTTACCTTTGCCTTCTTGGGTACAGGAACAATGGTGGCCATCTTGAAGCATGTGGGGACAGCAGACTGGGATAGGGAGAGATTGAATATGCCCGTAAACACACCAGCCAGCTGGTTTGAGCATGCTCTGAAGACACTGCTAGGGATGCCGTCTGGGCCCAGCAGTCTTGCGAGGGTTAACACGTTTAAATGTTTTACTCGTGGAGAAGGAGAGCGAGAGCCCACAGTCCTTGGTAGCAGACCACGTCGGTGGCACTGTGTTATCTTCAAAGCGTGCAAAGAATTTGTTTAGCCTGTTCCGAAGAAAGACATCGGTCTCGGTGACGTGGCTGGTTTTCCTTTTGTAGTTCGTGATTGTCTGTAGTCCCTCCCACATACGTCTCGTGTCTGAGCCGTGGAATTGCGACACCACTTTATCTCCACACTGACGTTTTGCTTGTTTGATTGCCTTGTGGAGTGAATAACTACACTGTTTATGTTCTGCCATATTACCAGTCGCCTTGCCATCGTTAAATGCGGTGGTTCGCGCTTTCGGTTTTGTGCGAATGCTACCATCTATCCACGGTTTCTGGTTAGGGTAGACTTTTCTCATCATCAAACAAATACCCCAATTAACAGGAATTCTATGATAAAAACGATTAATTTGGAATTCATGGGCACATGTTTAAGTAGTAAAACAGTACATTTTAGGAAAACAGTGATGCCTTTTTTTCTTTACTTGTTTGACAAATCATTTCAGACACAGTGTTTAGACAACTTGCATGCCTGCATGTGCTTGCCCTTTTGGATAGGGTTAAACAACCAACCAGTTAGAACCCTTAGAAACAAAGGAGATGTTTACGCAACATGATTGAGCAACTCCCGGCCAGTTAAGGCTGTCAATGAGGGACTACTTTTCTCACGAATTAAGCCACAAAAACGCACGAAATTTGCTGAAATGCATTTTGTACATATATGCACGAATTGATTGTGAGACTGTGTTGCGTGGTCACATGCAGGACCAAACCTGCTCTGTGCTTATGTGCAGTATCAGACTTTTACACATGGAATAAACAAACATACAGTCAATAACACAAGAGAAAAGTCTATATACAGTGTGTGAAAATTAGGTAGGATAAGGGAGGTAAGGCAATAAATAGGCCATAGTGGCGAAATAATTACAATTTAGCAATTAAACACTGGAGTGATAGATGTGCAGAAGATGAATGTGCAAGTAGAGATACTTGGGTGCAAAGGAGCAAAAATATAAAATAAAAACAGTTTGGAGATGAGGTAGTTGGATGGGCTATTTACAGATGGGCTATGTACAGGTGCAGTAATCTGTGAGCTGCTCTGACAGCTGGTACTTAAAGTTAGGGAGATATTATGAGTCTCCAGCTTCAGTGATTTTTGCAATTCGTTCCAGTCATTGGCAGCAGAGAATTGGAAGGAAAGGGGGCCAAATGAGGAATTAGCTTTGGGGGTGACCAGTGAAATATACCTGCTGGAGCGCGTGCTACGGGTGGGTGCTGCTATGGTGACCAGTGAGCCGAGATAAGGCAGGGCTTTACCTAGCAAAGACTTATAGATAACCTGGAGCCAGTGGGTTTGGTGACGAATATGAAGCGAGGGCCAGCCAACGAGAGCATACAGGTCACAGTGGTGGGTCGTATTTGGGGTTTTGGTGACAAAACTAATGGCACTGTGATAGACTGCATCCAATTTGCTGAGTAGAGTGTTGGAGGCTACTTTGTAAATTACATCGCCAAAGTCAAGGATCGGTAGGATGGTCCGTTTTACAAGGGTATGTTTGGCAGCATGAGTGAAGGATGCTTTGTTGCAAAATAGGAAGCTGATTCCAGATTTAATTTTGGATTGGAGATGCTTAATATGAGTCTGGAAGGAGAGGACACCTAGGTATTTGTAGTTTTCCACATATTCTAAGTCAGAACCGTCCAGAGTAGTGATGCTGGATGGGTGGGCAGGTGCGGGCTACGATTGGTTGAAGAGCATGCATTTAGTTTGACTTGCATTTAAGAGCTGTGTCTGAGCCTGGAGGTCTGAGACCCGATGATGGTATTATTACTTAATAATAATGACTATAATGACTATGGCCAGAGCTGTGTGCACCCCCCTCCTCACCTCCAGTGCTATGTGCTCCTCCCTCCTCGCCCTCTCCATCACCTCGAGCACAAGCCTGACTGTATTTAGAACTTCTGCATCACTGCTTATCATATTGACTCGAGAGAATAACATACACATAAAATTATCTACTGTTCCCCACCTGCCCTTTCATTCAGATTCAAGGGGAGGCTTTCAAGGAAGAATACCTCATGCTACTGACATATTATCCTGGTGTTAATTCTTCATCTTCCTTATCCTTTCTACCAGTGTGTACCACTCTCTCTTTTCTGGCCATGCAAATTATGCTTCACATAAATATTCTATAACCACCCCTCCAGAGGTATCATTTCAGTCTAGACTAAAGCAAAAATGAAGTCTACTGTTCCTAAGGATGGTAACAAGCTTAGTGTGGGTTATGTGACCTTTAATACCATCATTATTATTAAATAATAATAGCATCATCGGGGCCCAGACCTCCAGGCTCAGACACAGCTTTTACTCACAAGCGATCAGAGAACTGAAATCTTCAACCGGTCACTTGCACTGACTCCCTGCACCCTAACACACATACAGTGGGGAGAACAAGTATTTGATACTCTGCCGATTTTGCAGGTTTTCCTACTTACAAAGCATGTAGAGGTCTGTAATTTTTATCATAGGTACACTTAAACTGTGAGAGACGGAATCTAAAACAAAAATCCAGAAAATCACATTGTATGATTTTTAAGTAATTCATTTGCATTTTATTGCATGACATAAGTATTTGATACATCAGAAAAGCAGAACTTAATATTTGGTACAGAAACCTTTGTTTGCAATTACAGAGATCATACGTTTCCTGTAGTTTTAGATTCCGTCTCTCACAGTTGAAGTGTACCTATGATAAAAATGACAGACCTCTACATGCTTTGTAAGTAGGAAAACCTGCAAAATTGGCAGTGTATCAAATACTTGTTCTCCCCACTGTATACACACACTCACACACGCTCACACCTAGACTCGAACACACACACAAACACACTCCCACTCTCTCACACACACACAGAACACACATACCCACGCTACACACACACTCCATGACTGCTGCTACTGGATACCTACGGTGCCTTCAGAAAGTATTCATACCCCTTGATTTATTCCACATTTTATTGTGCTATAGCCTGAATTTTATAATGGCCTTTGATCATCTTTGAGCTGTCACAACAACTTGATTGGAGCACCCCCCTATCCACATCGATGGAACAGTAGTGGAGAGGGTAGTAAGTTTTAAGTTCCTCGGCGTACACATCACAGACAAACTGAATTGGTCCACCCACACAGACAGCATCGTGAAGAAGGCTGAAGAAATTCGGCTTGTCACCAAAAGCACTCACAAACTTCTACAGATGCACAATCGAGAGCATCCTGTTGGGCTGTATCACCGCCTGGTATGGCAACTGCTCCACCCACAACCGTAAGGCTCTCCAGAGGGTAGTGATGTCTGCACAGCGCATCACCGGGGGCAAACTAACTGCCCTCCAGGACACCTACACCGCCCGATGTCACAGGAAGGCCATAAAGATCATCAAGGACAACAACCACCCGAGCCACTGCCTGTTCACCCCGCTATCATCCAGAAGGCGAGGTCAGTACAGGTGCATCAAAGCTGGGACCGAGAGACTGAAAAACAGCTTCTATCTCAAGGCCATCAGACTGTTAAACAGCCACCACTAACATTGAGTGGCTGCTGCCAACACACTGACTCAACTCCAGCCACTTTAATAAAAAAACATGGAACTACCCAGACTCTGTCTAGAACTGTCCATCCGACCAAACTGAGCAACCGGGCAAGAATGACCTTAGTCAGGGTGGTGACCAAGACCACTCTGATATAACTACAGTGTTTCTTGGCTGAGATGGGAGAACCTGCCAGAAGGACAACCGTCTCTACAGCACTTTACTCAATGCTTCCTGTTTAACTGTTCCTCGCTCGTGACTAGTTACCACAGCCTCAAAGGCATAAACCCCGCCTATTTATACAGTTTAAAAGTGATTTTAAACCTAAACATAACGTTTAACCTAACCTTAACCATACTGCGAACATTATGCCTAACCTTAATCTTAAATGAAGACCAAAAAGATCCAAGAAAAAAATCTATATTCAATTTTGACTTTGTGGCTTTGGTAAGTAGTGGACACCTTCCTAGTCCCTACCATCTTGTCGCTGTAGTAGTTTCTAAGGACCCAATTGGTCAGAAAAGTTTGAGGAATATACGTGATGCAGTAATCTAATGGATAACAGCACTGTCAATTAATTAATTACAGGAGGAAAGCTCCCTCATAGGCTCACTGCTGCCATCGGGAACAGTGGGGAGATGAGCGTGTCGAGAGCAGGAAAAGGGGGCGTAATCACTTATTTTATTTCATAACAAAATACAACTACCGGTGTTCAGATATTATATTTGTGAAGGATAGACGAGGAGCCATGGCGAAGCAGCAGGACACAAAGAAATTATTTGAGGATCTCTCTGGCACCGGGAAATCCATCGGCGTTCTGACAAGCGGAGGAGATGCTCAAGGTATCGATTATTGAAACAAGTGGATAAGAGTGATATATTGTATCAAATGGATTACAGTGTAATAACTACATGATACTAAAATGGAAACAAACTGTTGAGTTATCATTTTTCCAAGTGTTGTCATTGTTTAGCCTAAAGGATCAATTTATCTTACAGTAGGCCTATTTGTTATCGTATGGTTAACAAAATTATGCAACAGATATGGTTGAGTATTGACACTGACAGTCGTATAAGCTATTTAACAGAAACATTTTAAATGTAGGGGCCTAACCATAATTTTTTGAATTATTTGGAAGTCATGTTACAATATCTCGTCATTTAAAGAAATGTGATTATGCACACTTATAACCGATAAAACACATGTAGCCTATAGGAGCAAATAAGTTAGGATACCATCTTTGAGGTTACTGAAGCCTGCATTGCAGACTTCCAATCGTTGGGTAGATTACGTGGCGCAGAAATGTCAGTCTGCAGCTATCGCGCCCTGCATGTTAAAGTCTACATGCCATGATTTTAGAGAGCAAAGATATAGACCTACACCTCAAATTCCATCATTGGCGCTTACCCAATATTGTAATGAATGTAACTTTATAGACTGTTGCAATGGCTTTCATCGTCGACTTCCCCTGTACGTTAAAACAGGTCTTGTGGCGTGCATGACAGATGGGCAGACATCCACTTGAGTTGTGAGGAAGGGTGGGGGTCATGTACTGTAGACCAGGCCTACGTGAGGAGCGGGAAGTAGCGGGGTTTTCCCAATAATTTATATATAAACTAGATGTCCGATTGGGGGAGCTATGTTGAAGCCACCGGACCTCCATCTTGGCACGCCCCTACCTTGTACAAAAATATTTTGGAATTGATAGAAATGGATTTATTAATGTCTACATTCGTTTTTGCCACACTTATTCTATTACAGACATCATACTTTTAAGTTATGTTATGTGAGCTAAGCATAAAAAAGGAAAATATATGAAAACATTTTCCTTAGAGTATACATTTTTGGAGATGACTAATGTTACTGGCCCCGCTACAACCAAAACATTGTAAAGTTTGTTCTGTACATGTAATTTTGTTCTTGAAACATTTAATTGAAAAACTGTAGAATTCCATTCATTCCTGTGGAGGACTGCTCCTACTGGGGAATGCCAATATGTCTGATATTTTGGTTCAAAGCCTCTCAATACCCAGTCCAGGGTGTATAAACAGTTGAAGTTGGAAGTTTACATACACTTAGGTTGGAGTCATTAAAACTCGTTTTTCAACCACACCACAAATTTCTTGTTAACAAACAATAGTTTTGGCAAGTCGGTTAGGCATGACACAAGTAAATATTTCAACAATTGTTTAGAAACAGATAGTTTCACTTATAATTCACTGTATCACAATTCCAGTGGGTCGGAAGTCTACATACACTAAGTTGACTGTGCCTTTAAACAGCTTGGAAAATGATGTTATGTTTGGAGGAAAAAGGGGGCGGCGTGCAAGCCAAAGAACACCATCCCAACCGTGAAGCAGGGGGTGGCAGCATCATGTTGTGGGGGTGCTTTGCTGCAGGAGGGACTGGTGCACTTCACAAAATAGATGGCATCATGAAGATGGAAAATTATGTGGATATATTGAAGCAACATCTCAAGACTCGGTCTTCCAAATGGACAATGACCCCAAGTATACTTCCAAAGTTGTGGCAAAATGGCTTAAGGACAACAAAGTCAAGGTATTGGATTGGCCATCACGAAGCCCTGACCTCAATCCCATAGACGATTTGTGGGCAGAACTGAAAAAGCGTGTATGAGCAAGGAGGCCTACAAACCTGACTCAGTTACACCAGCTCTGTCAGGAGGAATGGGCCAAAATTCACCTAACGTATTGTGGGAAGCTTGTGGAAGGCTACCCGAAACATTTGACCCAAGTTCAACAATTTAATGGCAATGCTACCAAATACTAATTGAGTGTATGTAAACTTCTGACCCACTGGGAATGTGATGAAAGAAATAAAAGCTGAAATATATCATTCTCTCTACTATCATTCTGACATTTCACATTCTTAAAATAAAGTGGTGATCCTAACTGACCTAAAACAGGTAATTTATTACTAGGATTAAATGTCAGGAATTGTGAAAAACTATAAACGTATTTGGCTAAGGTGTATGTAAACTTCCGACTTCAACTGTATAATGGGACATTTTTTCACCAAATATTTTTAATATAAGGTACGATCCTCGCTGTGCTTTGATAGGTGGGGGCAATGTACTGGTGGGGTTCATTAGCATATTTGGGGACACAGTCAAATATATGTATATTTGTGCCAACCATCAGTGGAAGTGTTGTTGCAGATTAAGTTTGAGGGTTATGCAAGTGCAAGTTGAGCACCTCATTTGACACTGTCTGTTCTGCAAATGTTGTAAGAGCATGTGTCACTAACAAGCTGCTCTGTAGTTATTGTGCATTTTCCAGCAATTTAACAGCAACTTGTTGTTAGAAGTTGCTGTGAATTTGTATTTTCTTAATTAACTGGAAAACATTTGTCAGTAAGTTATTGTAAAATTCACAATAATTTACAGGCAACTGGCTGCCACGAGCAATACATGCCAGTAATGTTATGTGCCTTCACTGACTCTTCTGTTGACAACATGCAACATTACTTGCTAATTGGCAGCATACTGTAGAAGTGGCAGCCTATCATAATATTGCAGGCGTGGCTTTCAGCTCCCATGAGAAGGAATATCATCCCAGTTAATGTGATCTGTTCTATTCTGCTCATAAACACGATCTTGTACACTGTCAGTTCTCCAGGCTTGTTAAAAGCTGACGTACACTACATGACCTTCAACCTTCTGGGAAGAGAACTAGTGAGGTTAGGCACTGATGTTGAGCGATTATTGTAAGGCTCGTAGTCGGCGTTCCAATTTATCCCAAAAGTGTTCGATGGGGTTGCCCCTGTGCAGGCCAGTCAAGTTCTTTCACACTGATCACGACAAACCATTTCTGCGTGGACCTCGCTTTGTGCACAGGGGCATTGTCATGCTGAAACAGGAAAGGGCCTTCCCCAAACTGTTGCCACAAAGTTGGAAGCACAGAATCGTACAGAATCTCATTGTATGCTGTAGTGTTAACATTTCCCTTCACTAGAACTAAGAGGCCTAGTCCTAACCATGAAAAACCATTATTCCTCATCCACCAAACTACAGTTGGCACTATGCATTGGGGCAGGTAGCATTATCCTTGCATCCGCCAAAGCCAGATTCATCCGTCGGACTGCCAGATGTCATTGTACATGGTGTTTGCCCATGAAAACCCATTTTGTGAAGCTCCCAACGAACAGTTCTTGTGCTGACATTGCTTCCAGAGGCAGTTTGGAACTTGGTAGTGAGTGTTGCAACCGAGGACTTGAGTACTCGGTGGTCCCGTTCTGTGAGCTTGTGTGGCCTAAAACTTCGCGTCTGAGCCAATGTTTTTTCCTAGATGTTTCCACTTCACAATAACAACACTTACATTTGACCGGGGCAGCTGTAACAGGGCAGAAACTTGACGAACTGACTTGTTGGAAAGGTGGCATCCTATGACGGTGCCATGTTGAAAGTCACTGAGCTCTTCAGTAAGGCCATTCTTCTGCCAATGTTTGTCTGTGGAGATTGCATGGCTGTGTGTTCGATTTTATACACCTGTCAGCAATGGGTGTGGCTGAAATAGCCGAATACACTAATCTGAAGGGGTGTCCACATACTTTTGTATATATAGTGTATCACCCAACCCTACTCTACAGCTTTAAAGATTGTTACTGCGCATGGCCCTAATATTGTGGTCTTACTTATAGCCTTCAAACACAGTGTTATGTCTCTGTGTTTCATTGGCCTGATGTTTTTTACTTTGCTTGCTTCTATCTCGAATGGTCAGTAGTGCTGAAAAGAAGAGGTTGTATGCGTACACACGCCTGTGTTGTGAAATACACTGTATCCTGACTTCAACTGTACATCATTGGTTTTGCCTCTATGTGTCACTATTCCAAAGATTGTATAGTATATTGACAAGATAGTCAAGTGACCACTGTAACAATGGAAATACATGTCCTCAAAGATGGAACGCAGGTGGGAGGAGGTGAGATCTGGCGGGACCTTTCTAGCCAATGAGAGGTCACATACAGGTGTGAACAACAGGCCATAGAGATAGAGGACTCATCTTTGTATCTGCCATTATAACGTCTATGACATTATGGGCATTTAAAGTATCCAATTTTCTTCTTCATTGGCTGATTGCTCCCAACTCATAGTAATCCCCACCCTGTTGACTACTTTAAAATGGCAATGTCCATGCTTAAACAGGTTATATCCATAATGAATACTCTATCTATAGAACAGGTTCAACTTCACATGCATCCACTTATATCAGTCCATTCGTAACATTCGTAACAACCTAACCATCTTCTATTTGATCAAGCAAATGAGCAATAACAAAATGTGTTGACCAATTTTACACTCTTGTTGATCTCCATACAAAAAATCCTCACTTCTTGGACTTATTTTCGTGGACAGATTTTGGGCAGAGTAAAACCTCTCACTTTTCCTCTTCCTCGAACTTACTATCCTCCTGAGACCCAGCAAAAAAAAAAGGGTTTGGATGTTTTATTTTTTATTTTTTTACACCACATAAGTGTTTGGGGTGGGAAAAACATCTTACAAAGAACATTAAAATAAATAAAGAAATAAATATATATATATGTTCTATTTTATTTTAAATTTTCCATAAAATTATCTCAGTGGATCTCAGTTGATAATATGAAAAATGTAACATTACAGTAAATGTTGACAGTAGGTAGAAAACATCCAGATGAAAACTCACCAAACTGTTACTGAGATATTTACCTATTAGAAACAATTTGAATATCAAACTCACAAAAATTATAATTACACAATTACACGCACTTACCATAAAATGTGCTAATTGTAATGGAAATTGGGATGGTTGCCATTTTGAAGAACCAGAAAGAAGAAATTATCAAGGTGACACTCATACACATATGGTATCATTGAAAAACCCAGAATGTCCTCTTAAAGGTACAACAGGACCTAACACAGTGGCAAGTATGGAGATATGGACCAAAAACGAATGTCCGTTAGAGAGAACAAAAATGAGTCTCAGGAGGCTACCATAATGTGGAAACCCAACTGACATCCCAGTTAAGGACTGTGGTAGTAATAGAGTAATAGTGACTCAGTCCTTCATTGCTTCATGCCTGGCTGTCATCCAGTAACAATATTGCACTCTCTGAATATGGACGGTCTTATTGGCATACAGGCTACAGTAGGCTGAGATTTCCACTGAACTTAGGATACTGTAGTCTACATTTGCAATAATAGCCTATCTGTCATTGAAGTGTGACGTGGTGGGGAGTAGAGTAGTGGGCTACTCCCTTTCTCACCAGAGCACCAGTGACAGGAGCCTACAAGTTTCATTTATGATCATGTAATGACAATTCTTGCTCAACACAATAGGGTTGGGCGATGACAACCTTTGTCCTGTCGTGATTATGTACTCATTAAATATTGTGCTATACCTGGCCTGGGCAATCCCAGTCCTTGGGGGCCCGATTGGTGTCACACTCCCCCCCATCCCTAGCAAACACAGCTGATTTAAACTACGTGCATTCTAAACTGAAGATTATGATTAGTTGATTATTGGAGTCAGGTGTGTTAGCTAAATAAATAAAATGAACACCTCTGGTAAAACCCCTGTTGAGCTATAGCTCCAAATCGCATGCTACATCTGGACAAATCATGACCAAAGATATTGTTGTTGGAAGCCTGAGCAGAGGTTAAGTGCAGGCAAATATAATATTTATTTCTGGTGGAGATTCAGCATGGAACAGGTGTGTCTGTCTGTGTCTGTGTCTCGTACATATGATGGAGCAAAGTGACAGTCAGCTGATGAGGAACAGGCTGTTTTACCGTAGTGAGTTAGGTTATAAATAATGGGTGTTATAGAAACAAAGTCTACAGTCTTGAGAACTGGATAATAATTGCGTTGCCTCATCATCCTGTTTTAATAGGCTATTGTTTGTTATATCACTCATAAAGCTGTGATTGAGAATAGCCTATAGACTCCGATTTCCATTATTTTTAAAAGCTGCAACTTTAGGAGAACAGTAACTTCTTAGGCTATTTGGGAAATTGGCTAGTTGTTCATAACTTTAATTTGTCTTAAATCCTTATGGAAAAAACACCTTTTTTATTTGATTTATTTCACCTTTATTTAACCAGGTAGGCTAGTTGAGAACAAGTTCTCATTTACAACTGCGACCTGGCCAAGATAAAGCAAAGCAGTTTGACACATAGAACAACATAGTTACACATGGAATAAACAAACATACAGTCAATAATACAATAGAAAAAGTCTATATACAGTGTGTGCAAATGAGGTAGGATAATGAATGTGCAAGTAGAGATACTGGGGTGCAAATATGGAAAGGTGCAAAGATAAATACATAAATACAGTATGGGGATGAGGTAGTTGGATGGGCTATTTACAGATGGGCTATGTACAGGTGCAGTGATCTGTGAGATGCTCTGACAGCTGGTGCTTAAAGCTAGTGAGGGAGATATGAGTCTCCAGCTTCAGTGATTTTTGCAGTTCGTTCCAGTCATTGGCAGCAGAGAACTGGAAGGAAAGTGGGCCAAAGGAAGAATTGGCTTTGGGGGTGACCAGTGAGATATACCTGCTGGAGTGCATGCTACGGGTGGGTGCTGCTATGGTGACCAGTAAGCTGAGATAAGGCAGGGCTTTACCTAGCAGAGACTTGTAGATGACTTGGAGCCAGTGGGTTTGGCGACGAGTATGAAGCGAGGGCCAGCCAACAAGAGCATACAGGTCGCAGTGGTGGTTAGTATATGGGACTTTGGTGACAAAACAGATGGCGCTGTGATAGACTGCATCCAATTTGTTGAGTAGAGTGTTGGAGGCTATTTTGTAAATGACATCGCGGAAGTCGAGGATCGGTAGGATGGTCAGTTTTACGAGGGTATGTTTGGCAGCATGAGTGAAGGATGCTTTGTTGCGATATAGGAAGCCAATTCTAGATATAATTTTGGATTGGAGATGCTTAATGTGAGTCTGGAAGGAGAGTTTACAGTCTAACCAGACACCTAGGTATTTGTAGTTGTTCACATATTCTAAGTCAGAACCGTCCAGAGTAGTGATGCTGGACAGGCGGGCAGGTGCGGGCAGCAATAGGTTGAAGAGCGTGCATTTGGTTTTACTTGCGTATAGAGCAGTTGGAGGCCACGGAAGGAGAGTTGTATGGCATTGAAGCTTGCCTGGAGGGTTGTTAACACAGTGTCCAAAGAAGGGCCAGAGGGATACAGAATGGTGTCGTCTGTGTAGAGGTGGATCAGAGACTCACCAGCAGCAAGAGCGACATCATTGATGTATACAGAGAAGAGAGTCGGCCCGAGAATTTAACCCTGTGGCACCCCCATAGAGACTGCCAGAGGTCCGGACAACAGGCCCTCCGATTTGACACACTGAACTCTATCAGAGACTAGTTGGTGAACCAGGCGAGGCAATCATTTGAGAAACCAAGGCTGTTGAGTCTGCCGATAAGAATGTGGTGATTGACAGAGTCGAAAGCCTTGGCCAGGTCGATGAATACGGCTGCACAGTAATGTCTCTTATCGATGTCGGTTATGATATTGTTTAGGACCTTGAGCGTGGCTGAGGTGCACCCATGACCAGCTCTGAAAGCAGATTGCATAGCGGAGAAGGTACGGTGGGATTCGAAATGGTCGGTCTGTTTGTTAACTTGGCTTTCGAAGACCTTAGAAAGGCAGGGTAGGATAGATATAAGTCTGTAGCAGTTAGGGTCTAGAGTATCTCCCCCTTTGAAGAGGGGGATGACCGTGGCAACTTTCCAATCTTTGGGAAAAACATGTGATCACGTGATTTTATGTAAAGTTACTGTGATAACACGTAACAACGTGAAGAAAACATGATCTCATTTGAAATAAAAGTGACAACATGGTGATGCAAAATTTCAACATGTGATGCCATGCCAACTACACATGTGATGACATTTGAGCAGGTCAAAACGCTGTGTCAAATGTTATTGAGAATATTTTATTTTCAAATGTATAATGGACATTAATTCAATGAGTCATCGTCCCCTGCAAGTGTTATCTAGTTCCCTGTTTGTGGACAAGAATGTTTTTAGAATGTTGTATCATGGTCCCCTGGATAACTTGGGACTCAACCTCACAATCTCTTGGCCAAGTTTGTATCAGTCCAATGTCTCATCAGAATACATCAGAATCCAGGTGTGGCCAATTTGCATAACCACTCCATCCTGTAGCCTACCTTGTAAACTAAAGAATGCGGTATGTATATTTCCTCACATGATGTTAGTAAAAACCACTTGCAAGTCTTACCTGCCAGAAAATATCAGTTTGTTCTGTATATAGGGGGATTTCTATAATGACTCACAGAACCATTGGCCATGCTTCAGGAAATCTTCCAGTGGATTAATAAATTTTGAAGTGTTTATCATTATTAATCCACATTGAGAAATCTGTGCCATTCTCCATGTGTAGACTCATCTCCTTCATCTTATATCGTTACTGGTACCCTAGCATGACTGCTTGGCACTAGCCAATCCACAGTACCAGTATCAGTGCTTACAGTTTCATTGCAACTAAGATGCCAGTTTTTATAATCATTATGATCAGTTTTCAGACTGTAAATGGAAAATGTATTAGATATTGAATTAATGCAATGACACATGGCCGATGGCTATGCAAGCAACTTTCTCTGCTGGACAAAGCACCCCACTGGGCAAAGACGTCAATTCAACGTCTATTCCACGTTGGTTCAACGTCATTTCATTGAAAACAACGTTGATTTAGTGGGACATCACTTTAATTTGGTTGATTTATCTCTGTGATTCATTACATCTCCCTGATGAGTATTTTCAGTCTGGAGTCTACTGGATGGAACATGCAGTGCCATAGCCATTCATGTACTGCCATTTTTAATTCTCTCTCCAACCTCTCTCTCTCTCTCGTTGTGCAGGTATGAATGCTGCGGTCCGGGCTGTTGTCCGCATGGGTATTTATGTGGGAGCTAAAGTCTACTTCATCCATGAGGTGAGATCATGACAGACACTACTTGGGGGCTTGTACCATTCTACCACTGACACTGAGACAAATCAACTCTGGCAAGCTCTGTGTTCAGGGGGCAAAGCTATTCTTTCAAATGAGGGTCATGAAAATGAGAAGTAAGGTTATTTAACATTTTGCCATGTCATGGGTGTTAAGTTCATTTTTTAAGTATCCCTATAGTTCTGTTTTTATGGGGCATTCACTCTGTTATTAATACTCCTGTGCAGCAGTCTCGTTGTGGATGAACCTGTCCTGAGTGCAATGGCAACCATGTAGTGTGCTAATATGGTTTAGTAAACGTTGTTGAACTGGAACCTTGTCGTTGTGTCATTTCGAGTTAACAATGGTGTCAGTCCTAAATGGCACTCTATTCCCTATATAGTGCACTACTTTTGACCGGGGCCCTTTATAGGAAATGGGGGCAGTTGATAGTGGGAGTAGTTTCCCAAAGATATGTAGCTTCTTTAAGCGATAGTTCACCCAAATTACAAAATGACACATTGGTTTCCTTACCCTGTAAGCAGTCTATGGATAAGGTAGGACAGCAATTCATGCGTTGGTTTTGTTTCCCCAGCACTGTTTCCACATGATAACATTTTAGCATTTGTGGCACAAATCCCATTCAAGTCATGGGACTGATATAAGCATTTTTCGCGCATCATGTCTAAATCATTCAAAAGTATCTACAATTTATGGTGAAGCTCAACAAAGTCACTTAGATGATTTGAACATGATGCGCGAAAAATGCTAATATTGGTCCCATGACTTGAATGGGATTTCCGCCACCAATGTTAAAATGATAGCATGTGGAAACAGTGGCAGGGAACTTTGCTTAAGTGTTGTCTATTGTTAGAGACTCTGGTGTTTAATGAGTGATGAAAGGCATTCCGTTGAGGAGGCTCACATCACACTCACTGGCTTTGTCCCAAATGGCACCTTATTCTTTATATAGTGCACTATTTTTGTCCAGTGCCCTATATAGTGCAATACTTTTAACCAGGGCCCATAAGGTCTCCTATTTTGTGCCCTACTTTTGATCGGGCCCATCCGGTTCTGGTCAGAAGTAGTGCACTATTTCCTATATAGTGCTCTACGTTTGACCAGATTCCTATGGGTCCTGGTCAAAAGTAGTAAGAGGTGTTAGGTTCTATTATTAGAAAAAGAACTCAACAGACACTATGAAAGCTCAAACCAAGTTTATTCTTCCCAGAGGGTCAATACAGCTGCATTAGACAAAGCCATGGTTCCACCTGTGGTAGTATACAGACCCCACTTTGGGTGGAGTCTCCTCGTTATCGCTACACATTGCATCATTATTGCTAGGCAGGGAGCTGAGTGATATTGGCCTTAAACGGTTCCTCACTGTCACGGATCCCTTCGGAACTTTCATCACACACACCTGTCCCCTATTCCCACTGATTAGTATTGGTATATATGTGCCCTTTGATTTCCATGGTCTTGTTGATTATTCTTACAATCTGTCTGACTCAATAGAGGATGTAGGATTCCTTGAGTTGTCTATGGAGGCCAGTAGTGACAGTATCTATGATAATCTGTTGTTTACTTTTACGGGGAGTAGTTAGCATGATTTAGCATCGTCATCTCAAAGTCAATGTCAATATCCCTGATAGCATAGCTGCATTGTAGAGTCAATGACTGATAGTATGTAACAACATTATAAGTGGTGAAGATGTTCGGAAATGAGGAAATATAGGCCAATGTTAAGGTTTCTTTTCTCCTTGCAGGGTTACCAGGGTATGGTAGACGGTGGAGATAACATTGAAGAGGCATCATGGGAAAGTGTCTCCAGCATGTTACAAGTGGTAAGGAGGCAAAATACTAGGGATTTCTTTAGAATTCCCATAGGCTATGTACAGTATACAATGCTAGGAATATGAGCTGAAAGTTATTCCACTAGCTAAGAATAGCAAAGCACCCTTAAGCCAATCAGCCTGTTACCGACCCTTAGTCAACTTTTGGAAAAAATAGTGTTTGACCAGATACAATGCTATTTCAAAGTAAACAAATTAGCAACAGACTTTCAGCACGCTTATGGTGAAGGGCATTCAACATGTACGGCACTTACGCAAATGTCTGAGAAAAATGTTTTATCAGAAAACTCCGGGGGCTGTTTTGTTAGACTTTCAGTGCAGCTGATGATTGACATTATCCATCATAATCTGCTGCTGGAAAAATGGTGTGTTATGGCTGTACATTCCCTGCTATATTGTGAAGGAGAGTTACCTGTCTAACGGAACACAGAGGGTGTTCTTTAATGGAAGCCTCTCCAACACAACCCAGGTAGCCAGGCATCCCGAGGTCATCGGTCTAGACCCCTTACTTTTTAAAACCACTGGCACTAAGTAAAGCCCGTGTGTCTATGTAACAAAGAGCTGCAGTCAGTTTCAGAATGGGCAGCAAGAAATAAGCGAGTCCTAAATATTTAAAAAAAACTAAAAGCATTTGGGACAAAACATTCACTAAACCATAAATCTCATCTAAATCTTGTAATGAATGATGTGGAAATTGAGCAAATTGAGGAGATTAAACTGCTCGGTGTAACCCTGGATTTGAACCGTTATGGTCAAAACATATTGATGCAACAGTAGCTAAGATGGGGAGAGTTCTGTCAATAATAAAGCGCTGCTCTGCCTTCTTAACAACACTATCAACAAAACAAGTACTACAGGCCCTAGTTTTGTTGCACTCGGACTACTGTCCAGTCATATGGTCAAGTGCCACAAAGAGGGACATTGGCAAATTACAGTAGGATCAGAACAGAGCAGCTGGCCCTTAGATGTGTACGGAGAGCCAGCATTGATAATATCCATGTCAATCTCTCCTGGCTCAGGGTGGAGGAGAGATTGACTGCATTACTGCTTGTCTTTGTGAGCAGTATTGAAATCACTGAGCTGTCTGTTTAAGTGACTAGCACACAGATCAAATCAAATCAAATGTATTTATATAGCCCTTCGTACATCAGCTGATATCTCAAAGTGCTGTACAGAAACCCAGCCTAAAACTCCAAACAGCAACCAATGCAGGTGTAGAAGCACGGTGGCTAGGAAAAACTCCCTAGAAAGGCCAAAACCTAGGAAGACACCTAGAGAGGAACCAGGCTATGTGGGGTGGCCAGTCCTCTTCTGGCTGTGCCGGGTGGAGATTATAACAGAACATGGCCAAGATGTTCAAATGTTCATAAATGACCAGCATGGTCCAATAATAAGGCAGAACAGTTGAAACTGGAGCAGCAGCACGGCCAGGTGGACTGGGGACAGCAAGGAGTCATCATGTCAGGTAGTCCTGAGGCATGGTCCTAGGGCTCAGGTCCTCCGAGAGAGAGAAAGAGAGAATTAGAGAGAGCACACTTAAATTCACACAGGACACCGAATAGGACAGGAGAAGTACTCCAGATATAACAAACTGACCCTAGCCCCCCGACACATAAACTACTGCAGCATAAATACTGGAAGCTGAGACAGGAGGGTTCAGGAGACACTGTGGCCCCATCCAAGGACACCCCCGGACAGGACCAAACAGGAAGGATATAACCCCACCCACTTTGCCAAAGCACAGCCCCCACACCACTAGAGGGATATCTTTAACCACCAACTTACCATCCTGAGACAAGGCTGAGTATAGCCCACAAAGATCTCCGCCACGGCACAACCCAAGGGGGGGCGCCAACCCAGACAGGATGGATGGAACACAGCCCAGACATGTTTTATTGTATGTAATTGTGATTGGAACCAAGGATGTGTAGCTGCTGCCTTGGCAGCTAATGGTGATCCAGAATAAAATCCAAATCCCAAATGGTATAAATATATTTGTGGTCCCAGACTTGTAATTCACAAATTGCATGTGACAGATGAGCGCAGCTGCATTTCTGCCTGATGCTAACAGAGTGGAAGGTGCCTTGTCATTGTGGATTCTGCATGAACCCGTTAGTTAATGACAACAACAAAACACACCACACAACACAAAAAAAACTAAATGAGAGGTTGAATTAATGAGGCATATCAATGACTGCAGCAGTGCTCCATTTTGTCAGATTATGCCATCCATTGGTTTGGTCTATAGCTTTGTGTTCCATCCATCCAACCGTCATCTGCGCATTCATCTAACATCCATCCATCCACATTTATCCATCCATCCATCCCTCTAGCTATCCTTCACCCATCTACCCAATCTTCCTTCATCTATCTATCTAACCTCAACCTATCCATCAATGAAATTGTCATCCATCCAGCAATCCATCTTTCCAACTGTCATTCATCCATTCATTTGAATTCTTAGCTGTTGTGTTTTCCTGTCAGGGTGGCACAGTCATTGGCAGTGCCCGCTGCAAGGAGTTCCGCAGCCACGAGGGGCGTCTAAAGGCTGCCCACCAACTGGTTCTGCGCGGCATCACCAACCTGTGTGTGATCGGAGGGGACGGTAGCCTCACGGGGGCCAACCTCTTCAGAGAGGAGTGGAGCGGACTACTGGAAGAACTTGTTCGACAGGGTAACTGAACGTTGTAGTCCATGTAGTGGACCAAATGTTCACAGTAATCTACTCGATCACTAAATTAGATAACTAATTTCCCACGCAAATTACAAAAAAATGTATTTTCCCACATGATATGTAGTAAGACATGTATTACTAGGAATTACCAAAGTCTGTATACCAAAGCCTGTATACAGCCATTCCACCTATGCGTGTACATTACTCAGTAGTAAAACCAGTGGGTTAAATTGTGGTCTTGTGTATCCTGTTTAAAGGTCTGATTGATGAGGAGGCTGCTCAGAACAACTCAGAGCTGCACATCGTGGGTATGGTGGGCTCCATCGACAACGACTTCTGTGGCACTGACATGACCATCGGGACAGACTCTGCCCTGCACAGAATCATAGAGGTGGTAGACGCCATCATGACTACTGCACAGAGGTACTGACAGAAACAGTATAGCAAGTGTTTCCCAAATGGCACCCTATTCCCTATATAGTGCACTATTTATTTGGGAAGCATCCAGTGAATTTAATAAAGGGTACATATTACAGCTCAGTGGTGTTGTTTGTACAGACTGAACCTTTACACAAACTTCTCTCCTTTCTCTCAGCCACCAGAGGACGTTTGTGCTAGAGGTCATGGGAAGGCATTGTGGGTATGGAATGACATTTATTTGCTGCTCTGACTTCCTGCTTTATTCTTGTGTATTTCCTTGCTGTAATTTAGCTATGGGCTCTCAGCGGTCTTGCTTTGAAAATGTTTGTTCATAATACATACAAATGGGTTTGTGTTTGCATGTAGTTATTTATAGTTTATTATATTCTAATGTGTGTGTGTTTGCGTGCGTTTGTGTATGCGTGTGTAGGTACCTGGCTCTAGTCAGTGCTCTGGCCTGTGGGGCCGACTGGGTCCTGATCCCTGAGATGCCCCCTGAGGATGGTTGGGAGGAACATATGTGTCAGAAACTATCTGAGGTAAAACATACACACGCACAGGTGACATCTGACATGTGCAGATGTAACAATAAACACATTTTAATCTATGCTTTACATTGAATGGGATGTACTGCTTAGTGATCACAAGTGTTGTAGTGTATAGTATTCCCTTGTATTTCCTTCAAGCAAAATCAACAGTGTTCATTCATGCAGTGTGTTTCTTAATGCCCAGAGCCGATCCAGGGGTTCAAGGCTGAATATAATCATAGTTGCTGAAGGAGCCATTGACAGACAAGGAAAGGCTATTACTGTTGATAATGTCAAGGATGTGAGTACCTGAATATGCAACGAAGGGGGAACGAAAAGCAGGTCCGACAGATGCGTGAATAGCTCCATGCTTTACAGATGAAAGGAATCTGTACAGTGAAAGATAGAGAAAGAAAGAAGAGGTAGTAGACATATCTGTTCTTTCTTGTTCTAAGGTAGGCATGCAGCTGTTTCAGCATAAACCGGGTCCAGCTTTTGACAAGCCAAATGCAAAACTTTTCTGTCATGTACTGTATATCTGTGCTTTGTTTGTATTCCTATAGAACCGTGCAGATAAGAAACGGCTCAATATCATTATTGTAGCTGAGGGGGCGATAGATTGCCACAACAAGCCTATCACTACAAACCATATTAAGGAAGTAAGTGCTATGAGAAGACCAGCCCAGCCCAGCTGTCTTGTACTGGTACAGTACTCATCTGCAGACCTGAGTTCAAATCCGGTTTAAAATCTTTCAAATACTTTGAATGTTTGCTTGAGTGGCAGATGGGTGGGGTTTGCAGTTTTGCGACTATTCTATTGTTACCAAGCGCCAGCCAAGCTCAATTAAGCCCAACTTAAGTATTTTAAATGATTTCAAATAGTTTTTGAATCCAGGTCTGGTACAGTACTCCTTTGTTTCCATGGTTCCTTCTGGTTGGACATTGTCATCTCTCACTCTCTCTGTCCCATTAACAACATGCTGTACATGTTTTAACTCTGAAGTCTTTTCATGGACCTTTCTTAGTGATGTGAAGTTCTGTGAATTATACTCCTTCCTGTTTGTGCATTGCCACCTTGTTCTTCGTCACCGCACCTAAGAACCTAGTAAGCATAGAATTACATATAGAACTTATAGGATCTCTGTGCCGGTAAGAGTCCTATACAGTACATTTTACCTGGGAGAACAGAAGAACAAGATTGAGTCCAAAGTGACACCCTATTCCCTATATAGTGCACTACTTTTGAGCAGGACCCATTGGACTCTGGTTAAAAGTAGTGCACTATATACAGAATAGCGTGACATTTGGGACACAAAAGTGTTGGAGGTGTTACATCTGCTCCTGCCACGCCCTGTTCTGCTCATCCTGTTTCTCCTTGACCTGCCACGTAACAGTACGATCTGGCCAAAGAGATGAACCCAGCGGACTCAGATACTCTCCACCAAACCCTCTCTGGCCAAGGCGCCCTGCTCGAGCAACATGACCAAGCCCTGAAAGCCCTTCTGGAGCACATCAAGGAGTTTTCACAGAGCCTGTCTGACCTACAGGGCCGAACATTCACCCAGAGCTCACAACCAGTCCCAAGTCATTCTTCTCCGCCTCGGGAGCCATTTCCAACTCCCGAGCGCTACGATGGCAACCTCTGAGCTTGCAGAGCCTTTTTAGTATAATGTTCACTAGTATTTGAGCAACAGCCCTAATCTTATGCTAGCAAACATGCCACGATTTCCTTCCTGATTAGCTGCCTCCATGGAGCAGCGCTTTCCTGGGCCACAGCGGTTTGGGAGAGACAGTCCCCCATCTGCTTCTTCTACTCTAGATTCACGGAGGAGATGAAGAAAGTCTTTGACCACCTGGTCTGCGGTAAGGATGCAGCTAAACGACTCCTGTCCCTCCGTCAAAGCCACCATAGTGTTGCTGAGATGGCATGTGAGTTTCGCACCCTCGCCGCTGAACGCGGCTGAAATGAGGAGGCCTTTCAGGGAGCATTCCAGAATGTGCTCACTGAGACCATCAAGGACGAGTTGGTGTCCAGGGATGAGCCTGATGGACTCGATGAATTCATCTTTCTCGCCATCCGCATCGACAACAGTCTCCGCGAGCGTCGGAGGGAGAGAGTAGGTAAGGTTGCATGCACCATAATATCTGCTTCAGCACCTTGTCCTCCTTCTCCGACTGCATCCCTTTCCAAGGCACTTCCTGATCCTGAACCCATGCAGCTTGGCCGGGCCCGCCTCTCTCCAGAGGAGAGGCAGTGGCGAATCAGTGCTAGGAGCTGCCTATACTGTCGTCAGGTTGGTCACTTTGTCTCCAATGGTTCCCTGCGTACAGAAAAAGTGGGTAGTGGGGGATATACTGTTGAGCAAAATTGCCTGCCCATCTTCCCCCAGACCCCTGCTTGAAGGCAACCTTGTGTGGCAGAGCCAGGCTTTTCCTCACTCTGCTCTCATCGATTCGGGCGCTGACGGGAGCTTCCTGGACCGAGGTGTCGTTACTCAGTTGGGCCTGGACACTGTCACACTCGTTTCAACCCCTCAATGCCAATGCTCTCAACGGACAGCTCCTCGCCCGTGTCTGTGAGAGAACCGTACCTGTCATCCTGTCTCTTTGGAAACCACCAGGAAAAGATCAGTTTCCACATAATCGACTGTCCTTACTCCCCCTGGTTCTTGGCCATCCATGGTTAAAGCTACACAACCCACAGATTGACTGGACTTCCGGAAAGGTAACCACTTGGAGTTCATTTTGTCACTCTAACTGTCTACATTCTGCCATTCTCCCTGCCTTTTCTGTGCCCCAGTTCATTCTAGAACCTCCGGACCTGTCATCAGTTCCTCCAGAGTATCACAATCTACCTCCTGTGTTCAGCAAGCACCGTGCCCTGTCGCTGCCGCCTCATTGGCCTTATGACTGCGCCATTGACCTCCAGCCTGGAGGTCCTCTTCACAGTAGCCGGTTATTTAACCTCTCTCGCCCGAGCAAGAGGTTATGGAGAGGTACATCCAGAATTCTCTGGCTGTAGGACTTATCAAGCCATCTTCCTCCCTGGTGGGTGCTGGGTTTTTCTTTGTGAAGAAGGATTAGTCACTGAGGCCGTGCATAGACTTCCGTGGGCTGAATAATATCACAGTAAAGAACAAGTACCCCTTGCCACTCATCAGCTCTGCTTTTGCCCCCCTCCATGGTGCCACAGTGTTTACCAAACTCAACCTCCGGAATGTCTACCACCTTGTCCGCATAAGCGAGGGATCCACTGGATCACTTTGAGGAGTTGGTCATGCCTTTTGGTCTAACTAACGCCCCTGCTGTTTTCCAGAACCTAGTCAATGATGTGCTGAGGGATGTGATTGGACACTTCATTTTTGTCTATTTAGATGACATCCTGATTTTTTCCAAGGACCCTGAGGCCCACCATCAACACATTTGCCAAGTTCTTCAACGGCTGTTGGAGAATAAGCTTTTTGTTAAAGCTGAGAAATGTGAGTTCCATGCTGCTTCAGTGTCTTTCCTTGGTTATATTATTGCACAGGGACAGTTACGTATAGACCCTACCAAGGTCATGGCAGTCTCAGAGTGGCCTGCGCCATCCAACCTGAAGCAGCTACAGCGTTTTCTGGGGTTTGCACATTTTTACAGACGTTTCATCCGCAACTACAGCCGTCTGGCTGCACCACTCTCACCTCCACCTCCACTCCATCCCAATGGACTCCTGAGGCAGAGGCAGTATTCCTGGAACTCAAGCGTCGCTTCACCTCTGCCCCGGTCCTTACTTAGCCCAACCCAGGACTCCAGTTCATCGTGGAGTTGGACACCTCTGACACCGGGGTAGGTGCTGTTCTGTCTCAATGTTCCCCCTCTGATCAGAAGGTCCACCCATGTGCATGCTTTCCCCTTAAGCTCTCACCTGCAGAGGAATTTTGACATCGGAAACTGTGAACTCCTGGCTCTTGAGGAATGGCGTCACTGGCTGGAGGGCTCTGTACTCCCCTTCATTGTGTGGACTGACCATAAAAATCTGTCCTACATCCAGACTTCCAAACGTCTGAACTCCCGGCAAGCCAGGTGGGCCTTGTTCTTCG
Source organism: Oncorhynchus tshawytscha (assembly GCF_018296145.1). Lineage (NCBI taxonomy): Eukaryota > Metazoa > Chordata > Actinopteri > Salmoniformes > Salmonidae > Oncorhynchus > Oncorhynchus tshawytscha. Next base: position 52,592,796 of record NC_056438.1, on the reverse strand, counting down.
GTAGATTCAATTTCACACTCGCTTATCGCCCCGGTTCAAAGAATTTCAAGCCTGATGCCATCTCCCGCCAGTTCACCACCGACAGCATGGGTACCGAGGCAGAAGCCATTGAGCCATCCACCTGCATCGTTGAGCCTGGCGGATCTAGTCCCGTATCGGCCAGGCTCAGCAGAACCAGCCTGATCCGGGTAACGGTCCAAGGAATGCTTTGTTTGTTCCAGATTGTGTTCGCTCTGTTCTTCAGTGGGACCATTCTACTCACCTCACCTGTCACCCTGGTATGAACCGGACCCTCTCCTTCCTGCATCAGCGCTTCTGTTGGCCCACCATGGAGAGAGATGTCCGGGAGTTTGTCTCAGCCTGCTCGGTTTGTGCTCGGAACAAAACTTCCACTAAACCCACTTCTGGACTGCTGCGCCCTCTTCCCTTACCCAGTCGCTCCTGGTCACACATCGCTCTGGACTTCATCACTGGCCTTCCCCCATCTAACGGTAACTCCGTCATCCACACCATTATTGATAGGTTTTCCAAAGTGGCTCACTTCATTCCGCTCTCCAAGCTCCCGTCCTCCAGGGAGACTGTGGACCTGCTAGGATCCCATGTGTTTTGTCTGCATGGCATTCCCACTGACATCGTTTCCGACTGGGGACCCAACTCCCAGGTATGGAGATCCTTCTGTTCAGCTCTTGGAATCAATGTCAGTCTTTATTCTGGATATCACCCCCAGACCAATGGCCAGACCGAACGGGCCAACCAAGAGTTGGAGACTGCCCTACGCTGCGTGACTTCTGCTAACCCTTCTTCCTGGAGTGCTCAGCTAACCTAGGTTGAATATGCCCACAACACCCTCACCAACTCCTCATCAGGTATGTCACCTTTCGAGTGTGCTCTGGGTTACTAACTCCCCTTGTTTCCCGCCCAAGAGGTCGAGGTTGTGGTCCCCTCTGTCCAGGACCATCTGCGCTGTTGTCGTCGTACCTGGAGCAAGGCTCGGGCTGCCCTTCTTCGTGCCTCCGACAGGACCCAGTCCCAAGCCAACCGTCGCCGGGTCTCAGCCCCAATCTACACATCAGGTCAAAAGGTATGGCTCTCATCAGAGGACCTGCCATTGAAGAAACTGTCCCCCCAATTCATTGGTCCCTTTGAAATTGACCGTGTCATTAACCCCTCTGCTGTGCGCCTGAAACTCCCAGCCTCTCTCAGGATCCATCCTACCTTCCATGTATCCCTGATTAAACCTGTGTGCTCCAGTCCCGTCTCCTCCTGCAAGAGCTCCTCCACCCCCTCGACTCATTGATGACCATCCTGCGGCTTTTGGATTGACGCGGTCCGGCTTGCGGCTGGCAGTACCTAGTGGACTGGGAGGGGTATGGCCCGGAGGAGCACTGCTGAGTGCACCACCGTCACATTCTGGACCCCTCCCTCTTACGTGATTTCTATACCTCACACCCAGATGAGCCTGGTCGAGGGGGGGGTACTGTAAAATCTGCTCCTGCCACGCCCTCTATTGCTCATCCTGTGTCTCCTTGACCTGCCGCAAAACAGGAGGCTCACTTACTGTGTACATGGCAGGAAGTGTTTTGCATGTGTCTACAGTGCTTGTGCTTTCCCCTTCTGTCTTACTTCCTGAGAAATAGCATGCCATTTTCATTCTCTTTCTGCCATACATAGTGTATTATGTAACATATCTCAAATACCACATTTTCAAATAGTCAATATTTACGTCCCAAATGACACACAATTCTTTATATAATGCACTACTTTAGATCAGAGCTGTCTGGTCAAACGCAGTGCATTATATAGGGAATAGGGTGCCATTTGGGATGTAACCAGTGTTATTTAAGTATACTCTGATCTTCCTCTCCTGCTATAGCTGGTTGTTAGCTGTCTGGGGTTTGACACCCGAGTCACCATCCTGGGTCACGTCCAGAGAGGAGGAACCCCCTCTGCCTTCGACAGGATCCTAGTGAGTGGTACATCCACATACCAATATTACATAATTAAAAGGCACTTACAGTTTCAGTATTGCTTCCCAAATGGCACCCTATTCCCTATATAGTGCGCTACTTTTCAGTTGGAGTCACAGCCATTTGTGCTGCTGCTTGTCTAATAGCTGCATAATATCCCTGGTTTGTTTGTTTTGGTTAGTGACCATGAGGCAGCCAAGGTTTCAGAGTGGTCATCATAATTTAAAGCGCATGTCATACTATTAAGCAATTTCTAACTTGAAATTGAAGTTACAGTATTTTCCCAGTGTCCCAAAATACAGTGTAACCTTTGACCTGTCTGTCCAGGCCAGTCGTATGGGAGTGGAGGCGGTCCTGGCCCTGCTAGAGGCATCAGACAGTACACCGGCCTGTGTGGTGTCTCTGTGTGGGAACCAGGCTGTCCGTCTGCCCCTCATGGAGTGTGTTCAGATGGTAAGTGCTGTTGGCCTGCCACTTACACTGTGTGTTCAAGATTACTTTACTCAACTGTAAATGAAGCACACATATGGAGTGATAGCCTACCCCATTTTAGTGGTGTGTTTTTATGTTGTACACCCCCGAGTACTTCTACCTACAGTATACATTATAGATATATTAAGAATTAAGATAATTGGTAGGCTGTTGATTAGAGACAAATTACCATTCGTAATTATTTTCTCACTAGACACAAGATGTCCAGAAATCCATGGACGAGAAGAATTTTGAGGAAGCCGTGAGACTGCGTGGGAGGTACATTATCTGACTCTGTGTATATAGGATTTCTTTGGTAAAATAAACATAAATCTCTGTATTTGGAAGCTTCATTGAATTGTGATTGATTTTCCACTGGCCTTTAAAAGCTTATGCAACTCAGTAATGGAGGCTTCTGGAGAATGGTAGAAGGATAAATAACAGTATGTTTCATTAATATTTTGCAGGAGTTTCGAAAACAACCTGAACACCTACAAACTCCTCTCTTACCACAAAGCAGACTCTAAACTCCCAAATGTAAGTAACCTCAGATAACCCAAGGTAAAATGAATAATGTACATACACAAAGTAACTGTGATATTCATATTTATTTCCTCCTAACGTTTGTGTCATTCCAGCATTTCTCAGATTTGCGCGTTAGGAACAGGTACTTCCTGTTGAGGTGCATTGTGGGTCATGCGGAGGTCTTTTTGTGACAGTAACAGTGTTTGTTCAATTGCTTCCGTCTTAAGGGGATAGGAGGAGGATGAGCCCCCGTTTAATGTATGTGCTATACTGTAGCCTACTATACTATAACAGTTCTAGCTCAGTGCTCCTAAGTGCCAACTATTAGTTGCAACTATATCTATTTTTAATTATTATACATTTTTTAAAAACCTTTTTCTCCCCAATTTTGTGGTATCCAATTGGCAGTTACACTCTTGTCATATCACTGCAATTCCCGGACTTGTGAGAGGCGCAGGTCGAGAGCCGTGCGTCCTCCGAAACACAAACCAACCAAGTTTGCTTCTTGACACAATGCCCACTTAACCCGGAAGCCAGCCGCACCAATGTGTCGGAGGAAGACCTGGCGACCATGTCAGCGTGCAGTGTGCCTGGCCCGCCACAAGAGTCGCTAGTGCGCGATGGTACAAGGACATCCCTGCCGGCCAAACCCTCCACTAACCCGGACGACGCTGGGCCAATTGTGCACCGCCCCATGGGTCTCCAGGTCGCGGCCAGCTGAGACAGAGCCTGGACTTGAACCCAGAATATCTAGTGGCACTACGATGCAGTGCCTTAGACCACGCCAAGTTGCAACTATAGCTATACCTTGTCAGATATCAGTCTCAACGTCAACAGTGAAGAGCCTGGCAGCTTCTATAGTACACGCAAAACACCAGCCTCAATGTCAACAGTGAAAAGGTGACTCCAGGATGCTTGCCTTCTAGGCAGAGTTCCTCTGTCCAGTGTCTGTGTTCTTTTGGCCATCTTAATCTTTTATTTTTATTGTCCAGTCTGAGATATGGCTTTTTCTTTGCAACTCTGCCTAGAAGGCCAGCATCCCGGAGTCGTCTTTTCACTGTTGACGTTGAGACTGATGTTTTGCAGGTACTATTTAATGAAGCTGCCAGTTGAGGACTTGTGAGGCGTCTGTTTCTCATTCTACTCTAATGTACTTGTCCTCCTGCTCAGTAGTATACCGGGGCCTCCCACTCCTCTTTATTCTGGTTAGAGCCAGTTTGCGCTGTTCTGTGAAGGGAGTAGGACACAGCGTTGTACGAGATCTTCAGTTTCTTGGCAATTTCTCGCATGGAACAGCCTTCATTTCTCAGAACAAGAATAGACTGACGAGTTTCAGAAGTAAGTTCTTTGTTTCTGGCCATTTTGAGCCTGTAATCGAACCCACAAATGCTGATGCTCCAGATACTCCACTAGTCTAAAGAAGGCCCGTTTTCAGCTGTGTTAACATAATTCCAAAAGGGTTTTCTAATGATCAATTAGCCTTTAAAGTGATGAACATGGACTAGCAAACACAACGTGCCATTGGAACACAGGAGTGATGGTTGCTGATAATGGGCCTCTGTACGCATATGTAGATATTCCACTAAAAAGCAGACGTTTCCAGCTACAATAGTCATTTACAACATTAACAATGTCCACTGTTTTTCTGATCAATTTGATGTTATTTTAATGGACATTTTTTTTGTGCTTTTCTTTAAAAAACAAGGAACTTTCTAAGTGACCCCAAACTTTTGAATGGTACTGTAGGTGATTACAACGCTTATGATGTCACTCATTATACGTGGGGTCTATCTGTCCATGATCTTACTGTGATCATCATGTGATTGACAGCTAAAGAATTTTCCTAAGCTCAGAGCCAGTGGGCTATGTGAATGAAGTACAACAGCAGCCTATAAAGATGTAACATCTTGGAGCCATAGCATGAGGCCTTGTTAGAGATTATCAATGCATGCTGCTCCATTCTCCGCAGAGACAGCAGCTTTGCCAAGCCTTTACAGCATTTCTCCTGAACATCAAGCATTATGTGCTCCTATTGTATACAGAGGGATCTGCTGTTGATATGTGTGTCAACGGCTTGGAGTTGGGGCCAATTCTATTTAAAGAATTGGATAAGTGCCATTTATCTTCAATGAGTGTTTTGACATGAACTGAATTGAAAAAGAATCCTCGCTGTCTCAAAGTGTGTGTGTCTGCACATATGCTCGTGTGTGTGACGGTTGTGCTGTGCTGTTGATCCTCAGAGCTCCTTCAACGTGGCTGTGCTGAACGTGGGCGCCCCCGCGGCGGGCATGAACGCAGCTGTCCGCTCGGCCGTCAGGGTGGGCATCAAAGAGGGGCACAAGATGTTTGCCGTTAATGACGGCTTCGAGGGATTCTACAAGGGACAGGTACTGGCGTTAAGACATACATCTGTTTTGTTTACCTTGTTGTCATTTCATTCTTACCCAATGAGGATTATTGTCCCTTATCACGCCCCTATGACGCCTACTTCCTGTTATTGTTAGTAGCGCCTCACTGCCACATGATCAACAGGTCAACGTGATAAGAACACAAACACATTTTGACCGTATTAGTCCCCTAGTATTGTTTACACCATAGAAATAGTTATGTTGTTTACACTATATCTTGAAATCACTAGCAAAACCAGAATACTTCTGCATATTTGATCAAAAGATATCAGACAGTGTTGGCTGTGATGAAAACATGACAGCGAAAACAGGTAAGCTATAGGATTATAGTGACCTTGTTAGTGTAATACACTTTTCAAACCAAGATGTTTTGCCGCCAGCTTTAGCATGCTGCCATCTTTATTTCCATCTCCTTTATATCCGAAAGGTGTTGCCGGCAACAAAGCCTGTACTTTTATTTCCGCCGACCGACCTAGTCATGATTGCGGTATTATTTAAAAGTCCCGCCAACCCCCTGTATAAATGTCCCCTTTCATCTTACTGGCTTTGTCATTATGAAACAGTATAAACACACAAATGACTGTCTGCATGACATCGCAGCTGCCTGGTCCAAATAGCAACATTACCTGCTCAATTTTGTTTGCACCAACAAAAAAAACATTGGTTTAAATGTTTATTTAGGATATGTAGCTATTAAATCTAGCAAGCCAGTGAACTAAAAGTGAACTTTCAAGACAATGTTTTGGTGTGTTGCTAACGTTAGCTTGTTAGCTAGCTATCTAGCTGGCTAGCCAGCTCATATAATTAAGAGAACATATCTAACAATGTTTTGAGTTCAACTGTAGCCAACTTTTTATTCACCATAACAGGAAAATTAACACATTACAAAGTAATTATTTACAAGTATGGCATGCTGCTATCTTCTGCTGTGAATGTGAAGAAATAGAACAACTTGCAGCTGTCACTCATGTTACCAGGACTACTGTTGCAACAACAGGGTCTAGGAGCTAGGGTCAAAGTTAAATGTCTCTTGCTCCTTGCCGGCTAAAGCAATGGCGATATAAAAGGGGAATGCAGACAAGAAAGACGTAGAAATAGGGCTGTTTGAAATGGGATCATAGAAACATTGCCCGATTGTTTTTACAGGCAACATACCGTCAATCCTATGTGAAATCAGTATAAGTCACCTATACCCCTGTGCCCATGATGCTGGCACAGACAGTGTTTTACAGATACAACTTGTGTGGGGAAATAAACAGCTTACAGTAAGCCATTTACTCTCACCCTCACCCATTCTCCCTTATGGAGGCATCTCTCTCACCCCCACTCTCACCCCTTTTCCCTTATACAGGCCTTTCTCTCATCCCTACTCTTACCCCGTCTTCCTAATGCAGGCCTCTATCTCGCCCACACTCTCACCCCCTCTCTCTTATGCAGGCCTCTCTCTCACCCCATTCTCATCCCAAGTTCCCAGGCCTCTAACCCAGTTCCCAGGCCCCTCACACCCACTCTCTTAGCCTCACCCCCACTACCTCTCTCTGTCACTCTCTCTCCCAAATCTCGTGCCCTCACCCAGGCCTCACAACACTGCCTGGGCCAGTCTATGTTCAACTGGAGGAAAGCATGAAGGCAGGGATAAGTGATTGAAAAGCATTGGCTGCTCATCCAGACATTGTCTAAAGCTACTGTACCTCGGCCAACATTGGGGGATGTGTAAGATGTGGGTAGAGGGCTGTCGGTAGATTATAGCCTGTGTGCTGCAGTACAGACAAGCTGTCAGCTCAGCGTTCAACACCATATTGCCCTCAAAGCACATCACTAAGCTAAGGACCGTGGGACTAAACACCTCCCTCTGCAACTGGATCCTGGACTTCCCGACGGGCCACCCCTAGATGGTAAGGGTAGGCAACAACACATCTGCCACGTTGATCCTCAACACGGGGGCTCCTCAGGGGTGCCTGCTCAGTCCCCTCCTGTACTCCATGTTCACCCATGACTGCGTGGCCATGCGCGACTCCAACACCATAATTAAGTTTGCCAACGACACAACAGTGGTAGGCCTGTTCACCTACAATGATGAGACCACCTATAGGCAGGAGGTCAGAGACCTGGCAGTGTGGTGACAGGACAACAACCTCTCCCTCAACGTGAGCAAGACAAAGGAGCTGATCGTGGACTACAGGAAGAGGAGGGCTGAACACGCCCCCATTCACATAAACGGGGCTGTAGTGGAGCTGGTCGAGAGCTTCAAGTTCCTTGGTGTTCACATCAGTAGCAAACTATCATGTTCCAAACACACCAAGATAGTCGTGAAGAGGGCACGACAATGCCTATTCCCCCTCAAGTGACAGTAAAGATTTTGCACGGGTCCTTTTCAGTCATAATTTCTTGGTAGGGCAACTGCTTGGCATCCGACCGCAAGGGGGTAGTGTGTACGGCCCAGTACATCACTGGGGCAAAGCTTCCTGCCATCCAGGACCTCTATACCAGGCCGTGTCAGAGAAAGGCCCTAAAAATCAAAGACTCCACCCACCCAAGTCATAGACTGTTCTCTCTGCTACCGCAAGGCAAGCAGTACCAGAGCACCGAGTCTAGGTCCAAAAGGCTCCTTAACAGCTTCTACCTCCAAGCCATAAGACTGCTAAACAGTTCATCAGATGGCCACCCGGACTATTGGCATTGACCCCCTTTTGTACGCTGCTGCTACTCGCTGTTTATGAATCACTTTACCCCTACCTACATGTACATATTACCTCAATCATCTCTACTAACCTGTACCCCCGCATATTGGCTCGGTACCCGTACTCCCGGTATGTAGCCTCGTTATCGTTATTTTATTGGGAAACTTTATTATTCTTTTTTTTCTTAAAAAAAAAAAAAAAAATTAAAAAAAATATTTGTGCAAATATTTTCTTACTTACTTTAAAAACAACTCTGCATTGTTGGTTAAGGACTTGTAGTAAGTAAGCATTTCACCTGTTGTATTCAACACGTGACAATTTGGGGGGGGATATTGTCATACAAAGCAAGATAGATGTTGATTGTAAATCTGATGTGCTTGATTGCTTTTTAGAATGTAATTCATTCATTTAGCTTAAATGCTAATGTTTTGTGTCCCCTTGAAATGAACATGATGAGGTTCACATTTAGCACAGCTTTTTGGAGACTACACAGAACACATTTGAAACCTCATTCTCAAACACAGTTTTGTTGTTTTTGTCTCCTCACAGATAAAGGAGATTACATGGGGAGATGTAGCAGGTTGGACCGGCCAAGGGGGGTCCATACTGGGAACAAAGAGGTAGGCTAATATTTATGTCTGTGGGACTTAAATGGCAACCTATTCCCTATATAGTGCACCACTTTTCAACAGGGCCGATAGAGTGCCATTGAAAAAAATCAACACTGACTTACTGTAGTGTGTAGAAGATTATTGGATTTTCATTTCTAATTTTAGAACCCTTCCAGCGAAGCATCTTGATAAGATTGCTGAACAAATCAGGATACATAACATCAATGCTTTGCTTGTTATCGGTGGATTCGAGGTATGTAGAGCACATAACAGCATCAAGTACATTTTACATTCACAGTTGAATATTTACATTTTATATGTAATATATTTACAATATTATTACAGAATTATACCACTATTTTGCAGTACCAAATTGTATATTGTACTTTTTATAATTTCGAAAAGTTATTAACATTAAGCGTATGAGTAAAATTGGAATCTTTGAGTGATACTAAAACATATACTCTCTTCTCATGTGTCTTTCTATCTTTTTCTTAAGTGTTTTACACAGTTATATTAATTAATTTTACAATCTAAAGTTACAAAATATTCTCCTTTATTTCCTCCTATAATAATCAAGAACATATTTCTGTATGTTCAAAGAACCCTTTTAGGCTCTCTCCTCCCTGTGTGTCCCTCCCCATCTCTGTGTGAGTTACTGTGTGGTGCTTCCTGTCTGAGTCACACTGTCCGTTGGGATAGGACTGGCTCCCTCACCCTGGCTCCACCTACCTTGTCTCATCTTTACTCATGGTTGTGTCCCAAATGGCACCCTTTTCCATATACAGTGCACTACTTTTGACCAGGGCTCAGTGTCAAAAGTAGTGCACTACATAGGGAATAGAGTGTCAGTTTGTGCAAACACATTAACTCCTCGCTCTTAAGCCCTGGCTCTGGCTCTGCCCTGTACTGCAGGCCATCCTCGGAGTCATAGAACTGTCCGCGGCCCGGGAGAAATATAATGACTTCTGTGTCCCCATGGTTATGGTCCCTGCCACAGTCTCTAACAATATACTGGGCTCTGATATCAGCATTGGCAGAGACACAGCTTTAAATGCTATTACTTATGTAAGTGTGGCTGGGGATCAGAGGTCGCGAGGTCAGATGTGTTTAGAACACCTACCACCCAATCAGAATAAAGGACTTCACTGATTGCAGCTTGCGTGTACCAGCATCACAACAGGCTGAACATAACTAGGTCTAACCCAAACACACCATACTGATTTGTGTTGAGCTAGGTGTGCATGTGCTCCTATATCATCTGAAGGAAAATAGTGAGGTAGAGTTTAAAAAGCCTTAGAAGGGAATCATAAACACAGTGAAATAGCAAGATAAGGTATGACAACTCATCGTCTGATCACCTGCAAACAATGTATACATTAGAAACAGCAAGCAGTTACAAAACAGTGTTTTCATTCAAGCTCAACCCATGCAGAGGTAAAGTAGTATATAATTAGGGGCCAGTTTCCCGGACACACTTTAAGCCTTGTCGTAGACTAAAAAGCACTTTCAATGGAGATTCTCCTTATGTTTTTTTAGTCCAGAACTAGGCTTAATCTGTGTCTGGTAACTGTCCCTGTAAGTCTAGGTCTTTCAGTCTGAGGCTTCTGTTGCTGGTAAATATCACAATGAAGATCCCAGGTAAGTGATAGATACTGGCATGAAGTGACGTCAGTGGCATGTTTTTGCGGCTAGCGTTGTTCTGCCTGCAGCTGCACCTTTCTATGCTTGTTTACTAAACACAAGGAGTTGACTTGTCCCTGGTCTGGTTTAACACAACACTTCCTATCCTGCTATCTCTACAGCACTCCTATCCTGCTATCTCTACAGCACTCCTATCCTGCTATCTCTACAGCACTCCTATCCTGCTATCTCTACAGCACTCCTATCCTGCTATCTCTACAGCACTCCTATCCTGCTATCTCTACAGCACTCCTATCCCGCTATCTCTACAGCACTCCTATCCTGCTATCTCTACAGCACTCCTATCCCGCTATCTCTACAGCACTCCTGTCCCGCTATCTCTACAACACCCCTGTCCTGCTATCTTTACAACACTCCTATCCTGCTATCTTTACAACACTCCTATCCTGCTATACATTTGTCTACAAGCCAGTTGGATGAGGTGGATGTTTTTAAGGGAAGGGTATTTAATGAAGGAGAACTAGTAGTAGTAGTAACATTTAGATGTCTTCTCTAACCAATATTTTTACTTTCACCCATCTAGTTGATTTTAATTCCATCATCAACCAAAACTAGATTTTCACTAAGCATCTGAAAAGCATTTGAATAGTCACTACTGTATTGGAGAAGGAAGTGAATTCACTTAAGTAACCTACTTGTTGTGAACAAACACAGTATCTTATTTTGTGTTTACTGAGAATCTATTGCTAATAGTGAAAAATGGAGATTGAATGTGTCATAGAACAGTATTAGGCTATCTAATTGTTGTTTTGAACCAGGCCAGACCTCCATCTTGTTTTGAACACTGTCTGCATCGGTAGTGTACCTCACGAATAACAGCCAGCATTTTTCCACTCGCGTTCAAACATTCCCTCACGTCGTGAGGCCAAGTGCAGTGTCGCCAGGCTGCATCGTGACAGTCTGAGTCTACTGTTATTTCCACGTCAACACTTCTGTCTGTCTGCCAGCCAGGGTGACCAACCAACCCCGCCCTTCTCTTCTTTACCAATGGGATGCCAAGCCAACCCCCCTATCACACGGAGATAGCCACCCTCAGGATACACAGACACTGCATTTTCTAGATCAGGCCCTAGTAGGGTAACAGGAGGTTCTGCCTCCCAAATGAGAGCCTATTCCTTTTATAGTGCACTACTTTTGACCAGAGTCCCATGGTCCCAATAGTGCACTGCATAGAGAATAGGGTGCCATTTGAGACAACGCCCATAGTCGGGGTAAAATAAATTTGGATTTGATTTGATTTTGATTTGATTTGATGAAGTAGGATTTCTCTTTGAGTCTGAGAGTGCCCCCCCTAGTGGTCTAACACGTTTGTGCCGCACCACCTCCAGGCGTTTGAGTGTCTGCTGCAGCTCTATGAGGCCCGGACCAGCCATGAGGACTTTTGCATCCCGATGTGTGTGCTGCCTGCCACCATTAGTAACAATGTGCCCGGTACTGATCTGAGTATTGGGGCAGACACTTCCCTCAATGCCATTGTGGAGGTAAGGTAGAACTCACATAGTCTGGTCCCAGATCTGTTTGTGCTCTTGTCAACTCTATTGCTGTCATTGTCAAGACAAGCATGACAGGGAGTTGGCATGAGAGCACAAACAGACTAGCACTCAGGCAAGAACTCACAGCTTTCAATAGGGGTGAAATTATACCGTACTATTGAAGTTATCAACCATCACTTGATTTGTATTATTATGTGGTATGCTTTCCTAGAGATCTTCAAGTATACTCATGAGCATTGTATTAGCTAAAATACAACAACAAAAATAGTTTAGTCAAGAATTCTCTTATTGGACAGACCCTAGTTGACATTGTGGAAAAGAAGAATGCACAAATGTACTTGGGAATATAGACTGACAACAGACACAGACATTTCCCACAATGTCTCCCACATTTACACAGACTTATACAAGCACACTGTACACAAGCCCATTTCTGTGCACTTACAACATGCATACTTTAATAGTTAGAATTACTCTTCCCTTTACTGACTGTTTTCTGCTTTAGTGTTATGGAATAATTCTTTATCAGACTCTGCATCCTGGTAAATCTTGCAATACTGTTTGTATTTTACGATTGTATTATATTGTGACATGGAGCATGTTTTGGGCAATTGTGTGAGCATTTGATACCTACTGTATAGACAGCATTTTTGTATGTACCTACTACCTAACAAAATAACATTGTCTGCAAGCTATTGATAACCTTACAGTGGCTGTGTGTCCCAAATGGCACCCTATTCCCTGTAGTGCACTACATAGAGAATAGTGTGCCATTTGGGATGCAGAAGTGTGTCTATTTGATCTGACTATGAGCATCTATGTGTGTGTGTGTGTGTGTGTGTGTGTGTGTGTGTGTGTGTGTGTGTGTGTGTGTGTGTGTGTGTGTGTGTGTGTGTGTGTGTGTGTGTGTGTGTGTGTGTGTGTGTGTGTGTGTGTGTGTCAGACATGTGACCGCATCAAGCAGTCTGCCAGTGGGACCAAGCGGCGTGTGTTCATCATTGAGACCATGGGGGGGTACTGTGGGTACCTGGCCAGTGTCGGGGGGCTGGCTGCGGGGGCTGACACTGTCTACATCTATGAGGAACCCTTCAACATCAGAGACCTCCAGGTGAGGACTATTGTTTTACAAAGGGTTGCAAAATTCCGCCAACTTTCCCAAAAATCGCAGTTTTTATAGAAATCCCGGTTGGAAGATTCTCGGAATCAGGAGGGAATAAACAGGAAATTCGGAAACCTCCAACCATGATTTATGGAAAACCAGGGGAATTTTGGAAACCTAGTTCTACACAGTATACAGTACATTGTTACAAATGTAAAAGTTTACATCATAGTTTATTCCTCAGTGGATACATGTGCAGCTGTGACAACTTT